>NW_026126802.1:0-132714 GCF_943737965.1 Phodopus roborovskii | reverse complement strand
CAAGTAACCACTGAGCAAAACAGCAATCAAGAAGCAGAGAGAGAGGACAAGACCAGGCCAACATACATTGAGACAGCCAACCTGAAAAAGGAGGAGCTACTAGGCCCTGGGTGATAGCTGGCATTCCAGAGATTGACTGACACTGTAATTCCCTAAACATGGCTCTCTGCTGGGAGGCCTGGGAAGTCTAAGGAGACCCTGACAGTGGAAAACAGGATATGTACCTGGTGCAGCTGTGTTGTTGATCTTTGGTAAGATCCCCTATGGAGGGATACTCCTCTAATCCAGAGGATAGCAGAGAAGGCTTCAGTCCCTACCCAAATGATGTGTCAGATTTAGACAGACCCCTCCTGGAAGACATCACCCTACATATGAGTGGGGGGTGGGAGAGGAGTGTGGTCGGGGGGCAGTGGGGGTATGAACAGAGGGAAACAGGGGAGGGAGGAAGGGGAACTGGGATTAATATGTAAAATGAAAATAAGTAAATAAAATTGTACTCAGTGTATTTTAAATATTGATGGTAATATGAGACATTGCCCTGACATGTCCTGATAAGGCAGAGAAATGACCCTTATGATACCAATCTTGCAATTGCAGATTTCCTAATAAGAATTATAGTTTGGAGTTTTTCATTTATAAAACCAAGCACACTTTGACTTTTATTGCCCTTTGGAGTCCCTTGTCTGTCCTATTCCTTCATACATTAAGTGTGCATGTATTTATGTATGTGTGTGTGCGATGTGAAATCCATTGTTAAATTTGAGTTTATAGGCTTTAAAGCCTGTTTTTTTTTCCCAGAGATTTGCTGGCCTTTCATTTGTAAACTGAGAATGATGAAGATTCTGAGAGGCTCAGTGAGAACTCCTGGTTGAGGGCCAACACAGCACTCTTTTCAGTTCTCATTCTGTAACTAATTGGTTCTTTGATCATCTCTTTAGAATTGTTTATTTGGTGAGGTACACCTGTTCACATAGAACCCACATGTGCTGAGCGTCACGTGTTCTTGATGGTGAGAAGGCTTACATATACTTTATGTCTTAATCTCTACAGTGCTGTTATTTAATTCCATTTTTGAAATACACACCTATATGTTAACCAAGATGTGTCATTTTAAGTTTAAGAGACTGTTTCATGTAGTCCATGCTGGTTGACCCTTGATTAGTAGCTCATGCCAGACTTTAACTCCTGATCTCTTGCTGTCACTTCCTGCAGCAAGCCAACAGATAAGTTTTCCACCATTGTAGATTTTATCTAGTTTTAAAAATATCACATTATGCTGGGCATGGATGGTGTACACGCTTAATCCCAGAGACTTGTGAGGCAGAGGCTGCCAATCTTTGTGAGTCTGGGCTCCCATGCCACATAGAGAAACTCCATCTATCAATCAAAGCAAAATACAAGAAACAAAACTGTGATTTGCTCTTTTAAATTATGTATGATGTGTGTGAACCTGTAAAAAATAAGTGCTGGTGTCGGTGAACAGAGCAGCTAAGTTGTTCCTCCTGAATTGTAGATAAGACAAAGCAGCCAGTGAGTCACTGACATGGTTCTGGGAATCCGAGTCAGGGTCCTCTGCAAGAGCAGGATGTACTCTTCTAAAGGTCAACTATTGCTCCTGCCCATGGATATTTATTTTCATTTTATTATGTGAGAGTTCCTGTATGTATGCGTCTATGCACATGCCTACTGGTGCTCTCTAAGGCCCCGGCAGCGATTGATCTTCTTGAACCAGAGTTACAAATGCTTGGGGAGTTCACTGTGGTTACTGATTACTTAAACTTGTGTCCTGCCAGAGCAAGCCATGCACTCTTATAGGTGTGAGCCATCTCTCCAGTCCCATGGCAGTTTTAAATAAAACAGCAGGATTCAAATTTAGTGTATTCTTTACATCATATGTTTCATGAAAAGTAGGATCAACAGAGAAGTAATCCTGTATTACCCCAGGAACCAGTGGCCCCAGCATTTGCTAATTTACCAGTTAATGATTAAAGAGTTAATGAAGTTAATGAATAATGCGCAAAAATTCAAAGGTGCAACACTTTTTTTTGTCCATTTTCACAGTAGTGGTGAAAATATGCATTATGTTCTGTTTGTATGTGTTCAGCACTGTGATTTACTTTATTACTTTATTTTCTGTGCTGTCCTGATCACACTGGCCATAATGAAAAGTCTAGGCACAACTGGAATTGAGGCCATGGAGGAGGGACTCGTTTATTAGCGTTAAGCTCATGGATTTGACCGCCTCCTGTATATAACCCAGGGTGGCACCACATTACATAGCTGGGGTCCCTCTTAGTCAATTAAACATGGAGAACATGCCCACAGGCTTGCCTCAGCCACGTCCTGGGGAGTTATTTTTCTAGTAGAGATTCTCTTTGCCAAGTTTCTGAGTTTGTGAGAAGTTGACAAAAAGCTCCAATGAATATGTCTATTTTGAATAGTATTATATATTCTGCTCTGAATCAACTCACAGACAAGCTTACCTATGCCACAAGCTGTTCTCAGGGTAGGACATAGAAACTTTGTAAAACTGTATAAATATCAGAATAAGTTCTTGCCTCTATAGGCTATACTTTGGTTAACTTATTTTCTATATTGCTTGTTTTCATTCACGTTATTTTCTTGTTTTTTTTTTTCATGACTGATACATTATGTTCAGCTCTTTAAGTTTAATATTGGGAAGAAGTGAAATATTTGAATCTAGAAGTTTAGTATACTGCTTTATATATGTGATTTCTCTTCAAGTTCTATCAGTAGAGTTTAAATTTCAACATTTAGGCTGTATTAGTTACTTTTCTGTTGCTGTGATAAAATCAATGCCAGAAAAAGAAAACAAACAAACAAACAAAAGCACCTAAATACCAAACTGTTCAGGTCAAGGCAACTAGTAGATGGGAGAACTTGTTTTGGTGTACAGTTCCAAAGGGAGAGCCCATGATAGTGAGGGGAGCATGGGAGCATGTTCTTAGAGCAGGAAGAGGGAGAGATCATAACCCCCTTAAAGTTGAAGAAGACGGATAAAACTAGAAGTAGGAAGAGGCCATATGCTCCCAAAGCCTGCTCCCCGGTGACAATCATGTATCATATAATAACATGGTGGTACAAAATGGACCACAAATAGGACAATGCCACCCATTGATTCTTTGCCATCTTTGTTTCTTTAAGTATACTCTGATGTCCACACAGTGATGAAATGCCTTGTTGCTTCATTTCTCAGAGACTTATTGTTACATGGTATCTGACTGCTTTCTCTGTACCTTGTTTTCATTTTTATGCAATGGAAATAATAGTTTTGTATGGCTGTTGACTAGTTTAATTGCCCACAGAAATGTCTCGTAACAGTTCTGGACACAGTAACTGTTCAATAATTTACCTGTTACTCGTTAGTAAAAGAACAAAAGTAGTGCAGGGTTAGTGCTAGTGCTGGGATTATTTATTCTCGTTATTTTTTCCTTTTTAAAAGTTTAAATTAGAAACAATATTATTTTAGATATCAATCCCAGTTCTCTCTCCGGTCCCATCTTCCCAAGACCCCATCACATCCTTCTTTTGCTGCATAGAAAGGGTGAGGCCTTCAATGGTGGATCATCAAAGTCTGTCACATCATTTGGGGCAAAGCCTAGGTCCTCCCCTTTGTTTCTAGGCTAAGAGACTATCCCTCTGTGGGGATTGGGCTCACTCTCTTATTATTTTTGACTACCAATTAAAAATATTGGGTCTACAACCTTTACTTCAAGCACTCAAGAAGCAAATACAGGTGGATCTATGTGAATTAGAGGCCAATCTGGTTTAAAATTGATTTTCAGGTCTACATTATGAGACACTGTCATAAAAACCAAACAAAACAACACAAGCCATAGTTGTAGTTATTGGCCCTCTTACTAACAAACATAGTGACTTACTATAATAAAACTTGATCCTAGTTCCCACTCCCTCCTTCCACAATGGCCCGCTCACACCCTCACATCCCATTCCCCCCCCAACTCTACAGGGAGGGTGATGCCATCCAAGAGGGGACATCAAAATCTGTCTAATCATTTGGAGTAGTATCTAGAACTTCCCTCCTGCTTCTAGGCTAAAGGAGTATTCCTCCACGGGGAATGTGCTCCCAAAGTCCTTTTATGCACCACAGACACATCCTGGTATAACTGTCAGAGGTCCCTCAGACTGCCCAGGCCTTCTAACTGAGGTCCACGTTCAGGGATCTGATTCAGTACAATGCTGGTTTCCCAGCTATCAGTCTGGGGGCCATGAGCTGACCCTTGTTCAGGTTAGCTGTATCTGTTGGTTTCAGTAGCCTGGTCCTGACCACTTTTCTTATCACTCATCCTCTTTACAAGGTGGATTCCAAGAGTTCAGCTCAGTGTTTAGCTGTGAGTTTCTGCTTGTATTGCCATCAGCTACTAGGTGGGGGGCTTAATGATGGCATATAAATTAGTTATCTATCTCATTATCAGGGAAGGGAATTTAAGGTAGACTTTCTACGATTGCTCAGATTGATAATTGGGGTTATCCTTGTAGGTCTCTGAGTCAATTTTCTCTTCAAACTTATAATGGCCCCTCTATTATATTCTCTTTCTTTTTCTCTCTCATGTATTAGTCTCCCAATTTAATCTTCCTGGTCCCACATGTGCTCCGCTCCTCCCCCTTCTCTCTTTCTCCTGACACTCCACTCACTGACCCCACCCACTCCCCAATATGCTCAGGGGATCCTGTCCTTTCCCCTTCTGTGAGGGACCTTGTATTATTGTCTTTGGTTCCTCCTTGTATACTAGTTTCTCTCACGGTGAGAATTATATGCTGGCAATCCTTTGCTCTATGTCTCAAATCCATATATAAGTGAGTAAATACCATGTTCCTCTTTTATGAGTTGGTTACCTCAATCAGGATGATTTCTTCAAGTTCCATCCATGTACCTACAAATTTCAAGATTCCATTGTTCTTTTTTTTTTTTTCAGCAGAGTAGTAGTATTCCATTGTGTAAATGGACATCTTTATCAATTTTCAGATGAGGGGCTTCTAGGTTGCTTCCAGATTCTTGCTATTTCAAATAATGCTGCTATGAACACAGATGATCAGATGTCTCTGTTAACATGGATGTGTATATGCCCAAGGGTGGAATTGCCAGGGCTTGTGGTAAACTGATTTCGATTTTCCTGAGGAACCACAATACTGATCTCCAAAATGGCTGTACAAATTTGCACTCCTGCCAGCAGTGAAGGAGTGTTACCCTTCCCCACATTCTTTCCACCATAAGCTGCCATTGGTGTTTCTAAGTTCAGTCATTCTGGCAAGAATAATATGGTAACTCAAAGTTGTTTTGATTTGCATTTCCCTGTTGGCTAAAAGACTGTTAAGCACTTTCTTAAGTCTCTTTCAGCCATTTTTGATTCCTCTATTGAGAATTCTCTCTTCATTTGTTGTTTTGGTAACTAGTTTCTTGAGTTATTTGTCTATTGTAGAGATCATCCCTCTGTCAGATGTTGGGTTGGTGAAGAATTTTCCCAGACTGTGCACTGCCATTTGGTCTTGCTGACTGTGTACTTTGCCTTACAGAAGCTTCTCAATTTGAGGAGGTCCCATTTATGGATTACCAATCTCAGTGACTGGGCTACTGGTGTTATGTTCAGGAAGCTGTCTCCTGTACCAATTTGTTCAAGAGTGCCTCCCACTTTCTCTTCTAAGTGTGGCTGGTTTTATGTTGAGGTCTTTGATCCATTAGATGTTTCTGTGAATTCTTCCTTTGCCACATCATCGTCTGTATATAGTAGACATAAGGTTTTTTTTTTTTTTTTAACTTAATCTTGTATCCTGGTAATTTGCTGAATGTGTTTTCCAACCATAGGAGTTCCCTGGTAGAGTTTATCGGACCACTTATGGAAACTATCATATCATCTGCAAATAGTGACATTTTGACTTCTTCCCTTTCAAATTTGTATCCCTTTGTTCTCCCTTTGTTTTCTTATTGCTTTAACTAGAACTTCAGGTACATTATTGAAGGGATATGTAGAGAGAGGGCAGTCTTGTCATGTTCTTCATTTTAGAGGAATTGCCTTAAGCTTCTCTCCTTTCAGTATGATGTTGGCTGTTGGTTTACTATATATTGCTTTTATTATATTTAGGTATGTTTCTGTTTTCCCTGATCTTTCCAAGGATGTTCAATTTTTTCAAAAGCCTTTTCAGCATCTTAGTGGGATTATAATGTTGTTATTCCTTCTCCATTTGTTTTTATTGTGGGTCTCATTGATAGATTTTTGTAAGTTGAGCCATCCCTGCATCCCTGGGATGAAGCCTATTTGATCATGTTGGATGAGTCCTCTGATGTGAATTTGGATTCAATATACCTGTATTTAATATAGTATATTTGGATCAATGTTCATGAGTAATGTTGGTCTGTAGTTCTCTTTCTTATTTGTGCATTTGTGTGACTTGTGTAACAAGCCCCATAAAAAGTTTGGTAATGTGTGAGGTTTATGTGAGCTTTCAGTTTTATTAGTGTTTATTTTATATATGTGGGTGCCTTTGTATATGGAGCATAGATGTTCAGAATTGAGACTTTGTACTGATGGACTTCTCCTATGATGGGTATGAAATGGCCTTCTTTATCTTTCTTGGTTGATTTTGGTTTGAAGTCTAACTTGGTAGATATTGGGATAACTGCACCTTCTTGCTGCCTGGGCCCAAATGATTGGAAGTTCTTTCCCCAACCCTTTTTCTCTAGGTTAGTATCTGTCTTTGAAGCTTAGATGTGTTTCTTTTTACACCGAAAGGGTAGATTCTGTCTTCAGGTCAATTCTATTAGACTGTGTCTTTTTATATGCAAGTTAAGACCATTAATGTTGGTGGAAAGTAAGGACCATTCATTCATTAATTGTTAATTCTTATTTGTTTTAGATTTCATTTTGTTGTTGTTGGCAGTGGTATTGTTGTGTATATTTCCTATGCTTTTGCATTTGGGTTCTGGTGAAGGGGTGTTATCGATTGGCTAGTTGTTTGTTATTGTAGTTAACGTCCTTGTGTTGGAGTTTTCCTTCCAGAACATTCTCCATGGCTGGATTTGTGGATATGTATTGTGAAAATCTGGCTTTGTCATTAAATAACTTGTTTTCTCCATCTACAGTGATTGAGAGTTTTGTTGGGTATGGTAGCCTTGGCTGGAATCTGTGAACTCTTAGTACTTGTAGAACATCTATCCAGGACATTCTGGCCTTGAGAGTTACCATGTAGAAGTCAGGTGTAATTTTGATATTTTGATTGATAGGTCTGCCATTATAAATTACCTGGCCTTTGTTCTTCTTGTCCTTTATATTTTTTATTTATTCTGTATGTTAGATGTTTTGATTATGATGAGTCAAGGGGAGTTTTTTTGTTTTGTTTTGTTTTGTTTTATGTCCTGTGTATTTGGTTTTGGGTATGCTTCTTGTATTTTCATTAGCATAATTTCTTCAAATTGGAAAAGTTCTCTTCAGATTGGGAAAGTTTTCTTCAATGATTTTTTTGAATATATTTTCTGCATCTTTGAGCTGGGGTTCTTCACCTTCTTCTCTGCCTATTATTCTTTGGTTTGGCCTTTTCATGTTATCCCACATTTCTTCTATGTTTTGTTGGATTTAAGATTTTCTTTGGTCAATGAATCTATTTCCTGTAGTTTATCTTCAACTCCTGAGATTCTCTCTTCAATCTCTTATATTCTGTTGGTTACGCTTGTGTCTGTAGTTCCTGATCATTTACCCAGGTTTTCTGTTTTAAGCGTTCCCTCAATTAGGGATTTCTTTATTGTCTCTATATCAGTTTTCAGGTCTTGAACAGTTTGAATTGCTTCCTTCATCTGTTTTATTGTTTTTCTTTGCTTTCTATACTTTCTTTAAGAGATTTTTTTTTATTTCATTCATATATTCTGTGTCCTTTTTCTCTATTTCTTCCAATTTATTGTTTGTTTTTTTTTGCATTTCTTTTCTTAATTTATTTTATATAACAAAGTCCATTTAAATGAAAACAAACATATATACACAATATTTGGGAATTTGGGCGTTCTTTCCAAACTACTTCCTGCTGGTAAGGGGCGCAGTCACGGGGGATTCGAAGAAGATTCAGAAATCCTGGCAGAAGTCTGTAAGGCTGCTTTGTCCAGCTGTTTTGAATGTAGGATCACCTTGTACTCTGTTTCAGGCAGTCTGGCTTGATCAAACCACATTAGTCTGGATTTCTTCCATTTCTTTAAGGGATTTTTTTTTCATAGCATCTTTGAGGGCCTGTGTCATTTTTAAGAACTTTTTTTTTTAAGTCATACTCTTCATCTGTTTTGATATGTTTAGTTCTTTTTGGTGTCGAGTCCCTAGATTCTGGTTTATCATACTCTTCTTTCTATTGTTGGGCATTTTCTTCTATTTCTGTCTTCCCATCACTTATTCCAGTGTGTGAAGGTGGAGTTTCTGTCTCTCTTTACGCTGCTGTCCTGGTGAATGTAGTTGGGTCAGGAGTTCGATGTCTGCAACCATGGATAATCCAAGTTCTCTTGGAGATTGCTCCCCTGGCAGAGGCCAGTTGGTGGGGTTCAAAGTGTAGCATCAAGGTGTACCTGAGTGGATAGGTGGGTCCAGTGGGTTCAGAGCAGAGCCAGGAAGTTCCACAGAAGTGGAGGGTTTGTTGGAACCACACTTTTTCCCGGTGCCAAATTTCATATCAGAGACACACAATTTTTTTTTCTTGTTTTTTTGCACATGGCCTTTGCTGTGGTGTATGGCAATTGCTTTGTGTGATACACTATTTGTGATTGTAGTTGATTATATTGATTACATACATTAAAAGGAATGAAAAACTCTTTTTTTTAAGGAAAATAACAGTGGAGGAAAATTGTCGATTGGAGAAAGAGGAAGAACTTTTCAAAGTCAACAAGAGAACCAACCATGTGAACAAAGAACTAGACACCTATAGGTAAGACATCCTCTTTCTTATTTTGATGCTTGGCATCAGAAGCAGTAAAATAAAATGGCTTTGTTGTTTTGTTTGATCTCAGACAAGGTCTCTGTATCCCTGACCCATCCGGAACTCTTTCTGGAGGCAGACTTGCCTTGAACTCAAAGATCTGCCTGCCTATGCCTACCAAGTGCTAGGACTAAAGGCTTGTGTGTCCTAACACAACTACTCAGTGAATTGGCATATTTTTGTTTCATTAATTTGTATTTGAATTTCGTGGAATTTTGTTGATATTCAGAGAATATAAAAAGGAAAATTTTCTTTTTGGGGATTTTGACATATAAGTATAAGCATATTTTATGTTAACATGAAGAAGTTTATAAATAGGTATGGATGTTGTGTGTGTTGGCACTGGGAGGTGGAAAAGAAAGGTCACAAGATCAAGACCAATATTGGCTAAATCGTGAGCTTGAAACTAGCTTGACCTGCATGAGACCCTGTCTTCAAGAAGGACATGATGAGCAGTTAATTCAAGCTCATTCATGAATATTTTTTCAGCTGGGAAATAATATACACAGTATTAGCATTCAGCAAGTTTGCCATGAAATGAACAAGCCACTCTTAGAATTTTAGTAAATGCTTAGCTAGTCTTTGGTTCAGTCCTCAGTGGACCTGAGGAAACACTAGAATGTCTGTTAGAGGATCACCACAGCAACTTGAGTCATAAGACACTTCTATCAACCTTAGGAAGGGTAAGTTTGAGCTTTATCTAAAAGGACAAATTACTTTTTGTTTCATAAAGACAGTAAGTTAGTTATACTTTTACCTCTTAAGAGTTCCTCTCCTGAGCTGAGCATTGGTGTCAGAGGCAGGTGGATCTCTGTGAGTTCAAGTCCAGACTGGTCTACAGAGCCAGTTCTAGGACTGTTGGGGCTACAGAGAAACCCTGTCTTGAAGTAAACAAACAAACAAACAAACAAAACAAAACAAACAAAAACGATTTCCTTTTCTGGGACTCTGTTAATTTTATAGGATCTGAGTTTATCTTTCATGATTTTGAGTCCTGAAAATGAAAACCAGATGATCAGGCATGCTTGCATGTGCCTGAGACTTTTGCACTTAGGATGGAGGCATGGTAAGATTGTAACTGAGCCCCTGAACAGGCTGCTTGAGACCTTCTGTACTGTGTAAATTTTTGTGACATCGTGTTAGGCACATCCAAGTAATAGTGCTCACATAGTTTAATTGACATTAGACTTAGGGGAGGAGAAGATGGTCTTTAATACCTGTCAGCATCTCTCAAAAGAGGAGTCTTGTGGTTATAATTAAATAAGGAAGAACACTCAGTAATATTCTTGTAGCCACATGCTGTTATTCTTTATTATATGTCAGCACAGTGGAGTAACTATTTGTTCCATGTAGACGGCGTGCCAAGGATATCGAAGAAGAATTGGAGAGAACAATTTGCTCCTATCAAGTGCAGGTATGTGTGTCAAGTGACAGCTGTATATGCAGTTAGAGCACTCTGACTGGATAGAATTGATGCAGGACTGTAGCTTTCATCACTCCTGAGGTGTTTTGTGAAACTGAAATATACACAGGGAGCCAAAGATGCTGAAATAAAAAACTTCTGCAGCTTTCCTTTCTTTTGGAATGAGTATTATACAGCACAGCACTGTCTGGCACCATCACAGTCCCATGTTGTGCTTGTTATCTGTTCCTTGGAAACTCTAGTAGTTGATCATCTTCTGCAGTTTGTTGGCATTAAAAACCTTATGTTCAGGTTTGTTTAAAATTTCAGGAGAGAAAATCATCTGTATATGTGAAATTGTGCTTTCAAAATGGTTATAATGCTTCAGAGATGCATCGGCAGTGGGAATTATGGTTTGGGCCATGAATTTTAGTGGTGGCAATGAAAGTTTTTTATTTATGAATAATTTTAATAACTGTATTTTAGGTTATGGCTCATGAACAAAGGGAACATGACTATTGGGTAAGTTTTTAAGTCCCCTAACATATACTATTCATGTTATATTAGTTAAAGGTATAGACAGTATTTAAAAATAATCACTTTCTATGAATTTTGTTAATTTTACCAGTATTTAAATCATATTTAGGCCAGACCATAGGAAGCACTGAGAATTAATCTTTTATTTCTGTGCTTTACTTGTACATTTCCCTCTGAATATAATTAGTTTTAAAATCACAAAGTCTTGAGAAGGAGTTTTGGGGGTTGGAGAGAGAGCTCAGTATTTCAGCTCAGCACTTGCTGCTCTTCCAGAGGACCAGAGCTGTGTTTGGTTCTGAGCAAGTCAGATGATTCACATTTGCCTGTCTTCTACTTCCAGGTGAATTTAGACCCTCTTCTGTCCTCTTAAGACACCTCCAATCACACTCGTGTGTGCATGCACACACACATAACATGTGTACATCTTCATATTTATGTGTCATACAGTGAGCACCTTATAAGTCCAGGTATATCAGAGTCAGGAGAAACACTTATGCACATAAAACTAAATAAAATTTTAAAACAGTTAAGTGAATTGTAACATTTTACTAGCTCAGGGTATTGTACTGAATTCCTTTTTGTTTAAAATTGATTTTTATGATTACAATTGGAAAATAATTACACACAGAGAAACATCCTTTTTGGAGCAGGGGTTTGAGGCAAGGTTACTTTGTGTATTGATGGCAATCCTGGAATTAGGTCTGTAGACCAAGGTGGCCTTAGTGATGCACCTGCCTCTACCTCCTTTGAACTGGGATTAAAGTTGTGCACCACCATTGCCTAGCTAAAAAAATTATAGTAGTAAAATATATTTAAGCTATATTTACGGTGGATGTTAAGTGCATTAGTTGGCTAAAGTCAATTCTCATGTATATTGCAAAGTTATTGACAGTAGTGTCCCTTTTATTTGAAGAGTGTTAGTATTTGCTACTTATAAATGGTAAGCTTACATTTTGCATTGATCTATCTAATGTACTCTATATTCTATATCTGATCTGTAGAGTCAACAGAATGGGAAGCATGTAGAATACCATATGTTTGGCTTTTATTAATGATTATTTGAGAGTATTGCAGGTTCTTGGTATTTATTATAACTAAGTTGGGCATGGTGCTGCACACTACCAACAAATACACACATACAAATAATAACTGCTGCAATTGTGTTTGTGAATGGTCTTATACTTAATAGTAGTGTGATATGTACAGATTGTATTTAGTTATTAAAATTGACCTGTATTGTCATTCTGTGAAACTGTTTTAGACATTTGTAGTTTCCAGTATTATGGACCTAAGGACCATCCATTTCCATTGACTTTGCTCTATGTTAGTCTGCTAGCCACTTATGATTGGATATTTTCATCATCAAATGATTTTAGGCTCTGATACTGCATTTAAACAGCAACATTAATTGTCAAGTACCAATAAAACTCCAGCTTTACATTTATGCATTTGGATGGCTTAAAACTCATTCCCTTTTTGAATAATTCCCAAAATTAAAAATGTTTTATATTGACTACAATAAGTGCCAATTCTCTTTTATTTATTTATAATATTTATTTATTTTTCTTATTTTATATATGAATCCCAGTTTCTGCTCCATCCCTTCCTGCTCCCTTTCTTCTACCATCCCATGCCCAACCACCACCCTCAAATAACATCTCCCCACTCCACATGTAGGGTGATGAGTTCTTGGGTGGGTCATCTAAATCTGTCAAATCATTTGGAGTAGGAACTAGGCCCTCCCTCTTGCCTCTAGGAGAAAGGAGTATCACTCCATGGGGTACATGCTCCAAAATCCTATTATGGATCAGGGATACATCCTGGTTACACTGTCAGAGGTCCTTTAGACAGGCCAGGCCTTCTGAGACCCATGTTTAGGGGGTCTGAGTTGTTCCAATGCTGGATTCCTAGCTATCACTCTGGGACCCATTAGCTCCTCCTTGTTTAGGTCAGTTGTCTCTATGTGTTTCTATAGCCTGGTTCTGTCCTCCCTCTCTGCATCTGGATTCCAGTTTGGCTCAGTGTTTAGCTGTGTGTATCTGCTTCTATTTCTATCAGCTTCTAGATGAGGGCTCAATTATTGTACATAAGTAAGTAATCAATCTCTTTATCAGGGAAGGGCATTTATAGTAGCCTAGCAAATGTTGCTCAAATTGTAAATTGGGATGAGACTTGTAGGTCTCTGTACATTTCTCTATAATCATTTTTTATAGAATCCTATAATGGCTCCCTATTTTATGGTATTTCTCTCTCTCTATTTTTCTCATCTATTCCTTCCCTGACTCAATCTTTCTAGTCTCATGTCATGTGTTTTCCTCTCCTGCCCTTCTCTTTCTCCTAGTCCCCTATGCACTTACTGCCCCACCACTCTGAATATTCTCAGGAGATCTTTTCCTCCCCCCATGAGAGATCATGTATGAATCTCTTAGAAATGTCTTGTATCCTAGTCTCATCACTGGCACTGTAAATTATAAGCCAGTGATCCTTTGCTCTATGTCTAAAATCCATATAAGTGAATAAGTACCATGTCCCTCTTTTTGTTACTGGGTTACCTCATTCAGGATGGTTTCTTCAAGTTCCATCCACTTGACTGCAAAGTTCAATATTACATTCTTTCTTTCTGGCAGAGTAGTAATCCATTGTGTAAATGTGCCACATATTCATTATCTATTCTTCTGTTGAGGGGCATCTAGGTTGCTTCTAGATTCTTGCAATTACAAATAATGCTGCTATGAATATAGTAAACAGATACCTTTTTTGCATGGATGTGGATCATTTGGGTATATGCCTAAGTGTGGGATTGCTGGGTCCTGTGATAGACTGATTCCCATTTTTCCTTAGAATCACCATAATGATCTACAAAATGGCTGTACATGTTTGCACTCCTGACAGCAGTGTAGGGGTTATCCTGTTTCTTCATATCCTCTCCAGCATAAGTTCTCATGGTGTTCCTAATTTTAGTATTTCTGGTAAGATGTTATCTCAAAATTGTTTTGATTTGCATTTCCTTGGTAGCTAAGGATGTTGAGTACTTTCTTAAGAGTCTTGAAGCCTTTTTGATTTCCACAATTGAGATTTCTCTCTTCAGATCTGTGCTCCATTTTTAATAGGTTATTTGGTGTTTGGTGACTAGTTTCTTGAGTTCTTTGTATATTTTGGAGATCGACCCTCTCTCCGATGTATGATTGGTGAAGATCTTTTCCCAGTCTGTGGGCTGTTGTTGGGTCTTGTCAAGTGTCCTTTGCCTTACAGAAACTTCTCAGTTTCAGGTGCTACCATTTATTAATTGTCTGTGCTAACGGAGGTATGTTAAGAAAGCAGTCTCCTGTACCAATTTTTCAAGGGCACCTCCTACTTTCTCATCTAAGAGGTTCAGTGTGGATGGATTTATGTTGAGGTCCTTGATCCATTTTGACTTGTGTTTTATGTATGGCTATAGACATGGGTCAATTTGCAGTCATCTACAAACTATCATCCAGTTGTGCCAGCACCATTTTTTGAAGATGATTTCCTCTGCTCATTGTATGCTTTTAGGTGTTTTATCAAAAATCAGTTGTTTCTAGGTGTGTGGGTTAATGTCAGGATTTTTTATTTGATTATATAGATCTACTTGTATATTTTTCTGCCAATACCAGGCTGTTTTCAGGAGTACATCTCTATAGTAAAGCTTGAAATCAGAGATGGTCATGCCTCCTGAAGTTCATTTATTGTACAGGGTTGTTTTTTTATACTCAGTCATTTTTTTCTCCATATGAACTTGATTATTATTGTTTTAAGATCAGTGATAAATTGTGAGGGGATTTTGACAGGGATTTCATTGAAACTGAGAATGTTTGTGGTAAGATTTCCATTTTTACTATGTTTATCCTACCTATCCAAGAGCATGGGAGATCTTTCCATTTTCTGGTATCGTCTTTAATTTCTTTCTTTAGAGTCACAAAGTTCTTATTATATAGGTCTTTTACTTGTTTGGTAACTTTACAACAAGATACTTTATGTTGCTTGTGGCTATTGTAAAGGGTGATGTTTCTCTGATTTCTTTCTCTACCTCTTTGTCGTCTGAATAAATTAGGGTTACTGATTTTTTTTAAGTTTATCTTGTATCCTGCTACTTTGCTGAAGGTGTTTGTCAGTGGTAGGAGTTTCTTGGTAGAGTTATTTTGGGTCACTTATGTAAACTATCATGTTACCTGCAAATAGTGACAGATTGACTTCTTCCTTTCCAATTTGTATCCTCTTGATCTCCTTTTGTTGTCTTATTGCTTTAACTAGGACTTCAAGTACATTATTGAAGAGATATTGAGAGTAAGAGAGCAGCATTGTCTTGTTCCTGATTTTAGAGGAATTGCCTTCATCTCTCCACTCTGTTTGATGTTGGCTGTTGATTTACTGTATATTGCTTTTATTCATTTAGATATGTTCCTGTTATCCCTGATCTCTCCAAGACCTCTATCTCAAAGGTTTTTCAGCATCCAGTGACATGATTACGTTGTTTTCCTTTTTCAGTTTGTTTATATTGTAGATCACATTGATAGATTTTCATATGTTGACCTGTCCCTGTCACCCAGGGATGAAGCCTATTTAGTCATGTTGGATGATTTCTCAGATGTGTTCTTGGATTCGATTTTCCAGTACTTTATTGAGTATTTTTGCATCAATATTCATGAGGAATATTGGTCTTTAGTTCTCTTTTTTTGTTGTGTCTTCTTTTGGCTTAGTTACCAAGGTAATTGTGGCCTTGCAAAAGGAGTCTGGTAATTAACATTCTACTTCTATTCTGTGAAACAATTTGTGGAGTTACGTTATTAGCTTTAGCTGGAATTTATGGTAGAATTCAGCACTGAAGCCATCTGGCCCTGGACTTTTTTGGTTGGGAGGCTTCCAATGACTGCCTCTATTTCAGTGGGGATTATAGGTATTTTTAAGGTGCTCATCTGTTCTTGATTTAATTTTAGTTAGTGATAGTTATTGAGAAATTTGTCCATTTACTTTGAGTTTTTAAATTTTCTGGAGCATAGGGTTTCAAAGTATGACCTGAAACTTGTCTGGATTTCCCCAGTGTCGGTTGTTATGTCTCCTTTCTTGTTTATGATTTTGTTATTTTGTGTTAGTTTGGATAAAGATTTGTCTATCTTGTTCATTTCCTCAAAAAGTGAACTCTTTATTGCATTGAGTTTTGTATTGTTTTCCAAGATTCTACTTTATTGATTTCAGCCCTCAAATTATTTCCTTGCTTCTATACCTCTGGGGTGAGTTTGCTTCTTTTTGTTCTAGGGCTTTCAGTTTTGCTGTTAATTCTCTAATGTGACTATTCTCAGTTTTCTTCATATGGGCACTTAGCGCAATGAACTTCCCTCATAGCACTCTTTCAAGGTGTCCGATAAGTTCGCATATGTTGTGTCCTCATTCTTGTTGAATTCTAGGAAGTCCTCCATTTCTTTCATTATTTCTTCTGTGATCCAGGTGCAATTGTGCACTGTTCAGTTTCTGTGAGTTTGTAGGATTTCTGCGAGGTGTGTTGTTGTTGAATTCCAGCTTGAAAGCATGGCGGTCTGATAAAATACAGGGGACTATTCCAATTTTTTGTATCTGTTGAGGTTTGTTATGTGGTCGATTTTAGGGAAGGTTCCATGTGGAGCAGAGAGGAAGGTACATTCTTTTGCGTTTGGTTGGAATGTTCTATAGATGACTGCTAAACCCAATTGAGACATAACTTCTGTTAGTTCTTTTGATTATTTGTTAAGTTTGTATCTGGTGGAAATGTCTAGTGGTGAGATTGGGGTGTCGAATTATCACACTGTGAGTATGTGAGGTTTTATGTAAACTTTGAGTTTTAGTAGTGCTTCTCTTACAAATGTGGGTGCCTTTGTATTTGGGACATATATGTCCAGAATTGAGATTTTTTGCTGATTGGTTCTCTACGATGAATACGAAATGACTTTATTCATCTGTTTTGATTGATTTTGGTTAAAAATCTAACTTATTACATATTAGGAGAGCCACACCTGCTTGTTTCTTGGGTCCATTTGATTGGAAGTTCTTTTCACTACCCTTTGCTATGGGTTAATGTTTGCTTTTGAAGCTTATCTGTGTTTCTTGTATTCAGCAGAAAGATGGATTCTGTCCTGCTATCCATTTAGCCTGTGTCATTTTATATGTGATTTAATACCATTAATGTTGAGGGAAAGTAAGTACCATTGATTGTTAATGCTTATTTGCTTTAGATATTTTGTTGGCCATGGTATTCTGAATATATTTGCCCTGTTTTTAAGTTGGGTTCTGATGAATTGGGGTCATCTATTGCCTATGTCTTCATGAGCCTAGATAACTTCCTTGTGTTGGAGTTTTCATTACAGAAGTTTCTGTAGGCCTGGATATGTAGATATGTATTGTGAAAATCTGGCTGATTCTTTTTTTCTGTCTATAGTGATTAGGAGTTTTGCTGGCATAGTATCCTGGGGTGGCATCCATGGACTTTTAGCACTTTTAGAACCACATATCCAGGACCTATGGTCCTTGAGAGTTTCCATGGAAAAGTCCGGTGTAATTTTGACTGGTCTGCCTTTATATGTTACCTGGTCTTTTTTCTTTGCTGCTCTTAAAATTTTTTCTTCATTCATATGTTTGATTATATGTGTCAAGGGGTTCTTTTTCCTTGGTCCAGTTTATTTGTTGTTCGATATGCTTCTTGTATTTTCATGGACGTATCCTTTCCAACTTGGATAAGTTTTCTTCATTGATTTTGTTGAACATGATTTCTGCCCCTTTGAGCTGGGCTTTTTCAAGTTCTTCTATACATATTATTGATAGAGTTGGCCTTTTCACAGTGTCCAACATTTCTTGGGTGTTTTCTGTTAAGGAGTTGTTGGAGTTAAGATTTTCTTTGGTCAATGAATCATTTCCTCCTGTTTATCTTCAGTGCCCGAGATTCTCTCTTACATCTCTTGGTTTTTGTTGGTTATGCTTACATCTATAGTTCTTATTATTTGTGCAATTTTTCTATTTACAGCATTCCCTCAGTTTGTGTTTTCTTGATTGTCTCTATTTCAGTTTTCAGGTTTTGAACTGTTGGAATTATTTCCTTCATCTGTTTTTTTCTTGACTTTTCTTACTTTCTTTAAGAAATTTGTTCATTTTTTTCCATTTTTTTTGCATATTTTTCCTTTCATTTCTCTAAGGGATTTTCTCGTATAGTCTCTGAGTGCCTCTGTCATTTTTATGACGATATTTTCTAAGTCCTCCTCTTCTGCTTCATCTGCTTTCAAGTCTTCAGGTCTAGTAGTTGGTGTAGATTCCCTAGATTCTGATGACTTCCTTCTTGTCTTTCTATTGTTAGGTGTTTTCTTGTATTGTCACCTTACCTTCACTTCTTCCAATGGGTACATGTGGGGTTTCTCTCCTGTTTATGCTACTCCCCCAGTGTGCTTAAGTGTGTCAGGAGTTTGATGTCTGTATCTCTGTGTGGTCCAAACTCTCTAGGAGCTTACCTCTCAGGCAGGGGCCTGGCAATTGGGGTCAATGATCAGGTAGGCAGGGACTCAGTTGTCCAGCATGGATAGTCTGGTCTCTGGCAGAGGCCTGGCTATTTAGGTATCAGGCAGAGGCCAGGCGATGGGATTCAAAGATTATGCAGGAGGGGACTTGATGTGGTTTAGTGTGCTCAGAATAGATCCAGGAAGTTCCCTGAAGTTGGCGGGATTATTGGACCTGCTCTGTGGTCCAGTGCTCAATGAAAGCAGTGGGACAGTGGCCTAGTTAGGGCACAGGTTGGGGTGAGGGCAGATTCTGGGTGGGTGGTTTGTGGATCAAAGTCCTAGGAGTGTTCTCGATGGCTACTGGATGTAGGTGGGAGCTACATTCAGGGCTAACCCGGAAGTTTCCAGGGAAGGGTATGGCAGGGATTGGACCTGAACTGGTCCCAGATTCACCTCCAGCAGGGTCCCGGTCATGAGGGCCAAAGATCAGGTAGGCGGGGACTCAGGGTGGTCCTGCATGGATAGGCATTCTGGGAGAGGTCTGGCACTCCAGCAGAAGTCAGGAGATGGGGGTCACTGAAAGAAGCATGGTGATGGGGGTGAAAAAAGATAAGTGCAGATTCTTAACCTGTTTTTAGTCGTGAAGTTATATGCCATCATGCTCTAGACATTTGAGATTTTATAGATATAGTTTCAAAATCTATTATTTTCTTCAAGCTGGAAGCTCGTGCTTTGGAAAGAAAAGTCAATGAATTAAAGAGAAAAAATGCTCTGATGAGACAAAAGTAAGTATTCATAAGAATACTTTATTTGAAATAGTTTCTTCATTGTGTAATGCTTGTATAAATATATTTTTTTAAAATAAATGTAGTAAATTTCATAATGTTATAAAATATCTGGTCAGTTTTAGTACTATGAAGTTTAATTTGTGTGAAATACTTTTGTTTGGTTAGTTCAGGGACACTTCAAGATGCTTTTACAAATCACACTATTAAAAGTGTCAGGTAAAAACATTACAGAATGATGAGTGTAGAAAAAACAAGAGTGGGCAAAAGAAAGGATGCCTTTCTGACACTGTGATGCTTTCTCAGAGTACTTCATTCCTAGTAAATAAAAGCTGTTCTATTTCAAGTCTAAGAAACAGGAATTAAGTAGCACTTTTTTAGAAATGTAACACTTAAAGATACAAACTTTAGAAATGCAATAGTCTCCTCATTTAGTGGAATTTTAAATTTTACAAGGGGAAGTGTGGGTAACTCAGAGCAGTTCTGCACTGTTGCCCTGACCTTTTCCTTTCAGAGTCAGGTAAAGCCCCTGCCTCAGTTTCCTTAGTCATAAAATGACACATTTCTACTAGTTTATCTAGTATGTTCTACTTCAAGAATGTATGTATACTCTGTAAGATAGCACTCAACCAAGTACAATTTATAGAAACATCCAGTTGTAAACATGAGCACCTCTAAGAAGAAGCCAGACCTCCATAAGAAGTGTGGAACTGTAGAAATGGATCTGGGCAGATCAGTGGTTGTTCTTTTTCTTTTCTTTTTTTTTTTTTCAGCAGATTTTGAGCTTGGAACTGCTTTGGAATTGGCCTTTGCCTAAAATGTGGTGTTTCTTTCTGATGAGTAACATAGATATATTTGTTTTTTGTTTGTAGACTAACTAAAGCAGGATATTCACCTGATTTTATAAAGACAGCATTTGGCAGAGGTAGTGTTTTTTATAACCCATATTTTAAATACATATCATGTATCCATATATATTGTATATAATAGTTTAGTTTAGTTTAAATTAACATTTTCACCCAACAGTATTTAGGATTTTGTAGTGGTGATTTTATTTGAAATTGTTTCATTAACTCTGGGTTTTGGCTTATTAGCATTAATGAAAATGACTGATACCTCATTTTCTCAGGGAAATGTCCTGACAGGTCCTTTAAAGGCACAGTGCTATTAATAAGGTACCATTAGTTATTTTTGGGGAGAATGAATGAGAAGTATTTAAGTGGAATAGCATTGTGACTACATATTAACAATACTTTAAGAATTTTTGAATGGTTATTTTAATTATCAAGCAAATTTCAGAGTATTGATTTAAAAGTTAAGACAAGGTCTAGAGTTTGATGACTGTAATAATCCCAGGGAGCTTAGCCCTTCAAAGATGTATTTAGTACCTCTGCTGGTGATTTACTAAGTTAGCATTTTAATGACTTCCAAAGAGCTAATCATTTGCATTGTGCTTTCCAGTTGAAGTGGAATTAAAGAGAAATCTTCATGGGTAGAATATACCTTCAACTACCTATGGACGTCAGCAATCATTTTGAGAGTCATATTTCACTAAAATGTAAATATATATTACACTGCAAATATTGAAGACTTCAAGTAGTAACAATGCTTGGAGTGGGGACAAATATATAGACGATGCCACTATGATGGGTCAACCATGCTTTGATCGTCTCTGTAGACCATTTGTTGGGATGGTACACACTCTGTAAGATTTACTGTACTTGAAACAGGAATTCCCTGGTGTTTAATTTCCTTTTGTTGCTGATTTTGTTGATTTTTTTTTTTTACCTTTGGAAGCATAATCACAATTGGGAATGATGAATTTGTAAAATGATAGGGGTCTCAGTCATCTGGATTATATATTGAATACATGGTGATATTTGAGTCTTTAACTTGAAGAATTCAAAAGTAATTTCTGATTCTCCACAGTATTTTATGAATTTGTTTACTTTTATAATCTGACTTTTACTTGGGCAGTGTTGGTGTATGGCTTTAGTCCTAGCACTTGGGAGGCAAAGACATGTAGATCTCTGATTTTGTGTCTAGCCTGGTCTACAGAGTGATTTCCAGGATAGCCAGAGCTACACACAGAGAGATGCTCTTTCAAAAAACTAAAAATCAAAACAAAATAAAACCTCCCAAACTGTGTCTCCCAAACTGTGTGACTAGAACATTTCATGGTTGGCCATGACCTATGTGGCTCTGACTTAAATCAAGCACTTTCACATTGCAAACCTTCATGTATGTAGTAGGTTTTTTCCCCCCGGCGCCTGGGCCCACCACCACCCTAGCCCCAAATAACACACAGAGACTCTATATTTGATATAATGCTGTTGGCCAGGTACTAGTTTCTTATTGGCTAGTTCTGTCTTAAGTATTAACCCATTTCTGTTAATCTAAGAATTTCCAAGTGGTTTCATCTTACGGGGAATGGGGTCGGCATCTGGTCTCCCCAGTCTCTCCATGCTGACTCCTCCTTACTACTTCCTGGAATCCTTCTTGTCTCCTAGTACTACCTGTCTTGCTTTCCTATTGACCAACAATACTTTATTCATTAACCAGTATGATAAGGTGATGGGAGATGTCACTCTGTAAATACGTTTATCATACTGGTTAAGTTGGATTATTGGGAAGTATATGGTCACAAATTTCCAAAAATATCTGTGTATGTTGTCAGACACGTTTGAATCGTACTCTGAGTCAAAAAGGGAAATCATTTTCATTTTCAGGTAATTGGGTATGCATACCCAATTCCAGGCCAGCTAGGGGTACATAATGAAACCATTTCAGAAAACAAAATAAAATGCAACACAAAAAATGACAAGCTAACAAAGAAACACAAAAAGCATATGTACATCATCCTCCCTCAATCCTATAGTGACTCCTAAATACCAACAGCAACCTTTGTTTAACTTGTGTGGCTATATACAGTAGATAATAGTTTGGCATTGTGTGTGGTTCTGTTGTTTTTTGTTTCGGTTTTATGTAAAATACATCTTGAGAGTTGTGTTATTTACCCAGGTAAAATTTCTCTAGAGCTTGTATCCTGCCTTCCACATTGAACATATAAATATAAAAATAAGCACCATTCCACTCAAACTTATGACCTTCCTATTTTAAAAATCAGAATTGTTTTTGAGATGAACAGGTGACTCAGCTTTTAAAAGCACATATTGCTGTTGCAGAGGACCTGAGTTCAGTTCCTAGCACACATATTGAATAGCTCAAGGTCCATGTAAACTTCATCTTTAGAGGATCCAATGTCTCTGGACTCATTGGCCACTGTACCTTTCATGGACATGACCCCCATGTTGATAGAAAGGTAGAAAGAAAGAATAAGAGGAAGAAAGAAAGAAAGACACACACACACACACACACACACACACACACACACGCCAATTTAAAAAGAAAACCTTGAAAATATCAGAATTCTTTACATAGGTGTAAAGCTGAGGGAATTCAAGGTGTGAGTATTTATATATGCACCTTATGCTGTTATTTTAATAAACTTCTAATTTGTTGAAAAGCTTCAAAAACACCATGCTCTGTTCAAATATGTGCAGTGTTCAGGGCACATATTAGACATAAGCTGACAGACAGTAGGATAACACGATGAGAGCTGTTGAATGTGATTCTGACTTATGGTTCAGCTAATTGGATCTACATTTAAGACTGCTGTTATTATCATTGTCATTATTATTATTATTATTATTATTATTATTATTATTTTCTTTTAGATGTCGATCCCAGTTCTCTCCCTCTCCCTCCCTCCCTACCTCTTACCCTCTCTCCCCCTTCACATGTACCCTGACCACCCTCCCTCCCATCCCCCCACCCAATTCCACATGTGGGGCAATGACATCCAGGTGGGGACATATAAATCTGTCAAGTCATTTGAAGTAGGGACTAGTACTTCTTTCCTGTCTCTAGGTTAAGGGAGTGCCCTCCATGGGAACATGGGTCTCAGCTAGAAGGACTACCCAGTCTAAGGGACCTCAGGCAGTGGAACCAGGATGTATTCCTGGTGCACAAAAGAACCTTGTATATACAACTGCTGTTTTAATTATTCCAGAGCACTTCCCATATGGTCCCTATATACTGTGCTGACCTTCACTGAAAGGAGCTATTCTCTCTCCTCCAACTGTGTTGGAGGGTCTATTCAGAACCTCACCTTTCCTTCAAGAGGGAGGAGGAGGAAGCATAGTATTTAAACATTTTCATTACTCTAAAATCTCCCTTATGTTATCTTTTCATCTCACTTTACCTTTAAAATAATCTGTGAGTAGACATTTGTGAAGTATAGGCACTGCTTTTACTTATATTTCTAGAGAAAATTTTTTTTGGGTAAATAACACAACTGCTTGTAATTATAGACTTACTTATTTTTTTAAACAGGGTAAATAATGTTAGACCAGATATGGTAGCACATCCCTTTAATTCTAGCAGTTGAGGTGCAGAAGCAGGAGGATTTCTGTGAGCGTGAAGGCAGCCTCATCTACAGAGTCAGTTCCAGGCCATTCTGAGAATTGCTTAGTAAGACTCTACCTCAAAAACAACCAAACAGCAAAATCCTTTGTAGCTCCTTGTTCTGATCTGTATTCTTCTTCCACACAGTTTAAGGCAAGTGTCCACCCGAACTATGGAAATTCAGGAATCCAGAGTGCTCTCAATGACACTGTGGGTGTATGTAGCACTCAAAACTTTGTGAATTTTGAAGCATTTCATAGAGCAGATTTTAAATTTTTGATGTTCAACACTTAAGGTCTATAAACACACATCTCTCTCTCTCTCTCTGTCTCTGTCTCTCTCTCTCTCTCTCTATATATATATATATATATATATATATATATATATATGTATATATATATATATTCTTCATCCTGTTTGACTCTGGCACCCTTTAGTCCTAAATGAATACACAGATGGTATATTGGGTATACAACAGTTGGCTGGTGGTTGGGCTTCTTATTGGCTATCTCTGTCTTAATTATTAACCCATTTCTATAATCATGTATTTCCACCTGGATTTGGCTTATGGGAGAATTCTTCATCCTGTTACTTCTTTGGTGCACTAAATCACTATCCCTCCACCTCTGTTTTGCAGCATTCTCATCTTGTAGTCCTGCCTATATTTTCTGGCTGGCCAATCAATCAATCATTATTTTATTCATCAACCAATAAGACAAAATATATACAGAAGGAATTCCCAGATCATATAAAATTGCAAACACAGTGCCAGGCACTTCCAATTAGGAATACTCAACCTACACTGGATAACGAGAAGTTATACTACATAAAACCTTTAAAGAATATATAAGATAGAGCAGTGTAATCAGCATTATTGCTTGAAGAAGCAAGATCAGAATGTAGAAATATAATTTGTGTGGGGCATTTTTGTGAGTGCTTAAAGAAAGCAAGGTAATCCAAGAAAAAATATCAAAGAGTTGAAGGAACAGTTCAAGACATGAAAACAGAAATAGAGACAATAAAGAAAACACAAACTGAAGGAATGCTGGAAATAGAAAAAGTGGGCAAATGATCAGGAACTACAGACTCAAGAAAAATCAACAGAATACAAGAGAGTGAAGAGAGAATCTCAGGGGCTGAAGATAAACTAGAGAAAATAGATACATCGACCAAAGAAAATCATAAGTCCAATAAAACCTTAACACAAAACATCCAGGAAATGTGGGACACTGGTTAAAGCAAAAGATAAGACTAATGGGTGTAGAAGAAGGTGAAGAAGCCCAGTTCAAAGGTGTGGAAAATATGTTCAACAAAATCGTTGAAGAAAAATTTCCCAATCTGAATAAGGACTTGCCCATAAAAGCACAAGAAGAAAACCCAACACCAAATAGACTGGACCAAAGAATAAAGACCTCACAACACATAGTAATCAATGCACCTAACATACAGAAAAAAGAAAGAATATTAAGAGCAGCAGGAGAAAAATTTCAGATAACATATAAAGGTAGAATGATCAAAATTACACTTAAATTCTCCATGGAAATTCTCAAGATCAGAATGTCCTGGGTAGATGTTCTACAAGTATGAGAGTCCACAGATGCCTGACAAGGCTACTATACCCAGCAAAACTCTCAATCATTATAGATAGAGGTAACAACATATTTAATGACAGAGCTGGATTTTCACAATGAATATCTCCAAATCCAGCCCTATAGAAATTTCTGGAACGAAAACTCCAACCCAAGGAAGTAAACTATGCTCACAAAGACATAAGTAATAGATAATCCCAATTCACCAAAACCAAAGTTAAAGCATGGATAATATATTCACAATACCAGCACCTACAAAAAATCTAAAACAATAAGCATTAACAATCAGTGGTCCTTATTATCCCTTAACATTAATGGTCTTAACTCACCTATGGAAATTCACAGGATAAAAGAATGGATACAAAGACAGAATTGATGGTTTTGCTGCATACAAAAAACACATCTAAGTTTCAAAGGCAGACATTCCCTCAGGGTAAAGGGTTGGGAGAAGATCTTCCAATGAAGTGGACCCAAGACGCCAGCAGGTATAGCTATCCTAATACCTAACATGTTAGACATCACACCAAAATCAATCAAATGAGATGAAAACAGTCATTTCATTTTCATCATAGGAGAAATCCATCAGGGCAAATTCTCAATTCTGAACATCTTTGCCCCAAATACAAAGGCACCCACATTCGTAAAAGAAACTCTAGTAAATCTTGAAGCTCATGTAAAACCTCATCCACTCCTAGTGGGACACTTCAGCACTCCACTCATACCACTAGACAGGACCACCATACAAAAACTTGATAAAGAATCAAGAACTAACAGAAGCTATGTCTACATTGGGTTTAAGATACATCTACAGAACATTACAACCAAACACAAATAATATACCTTCCTCTCAAATCCATATTGAACCATCTCTACAATCAACCACATACTAGGCCACATAAGAAACCCTCACCAAATTAAAAAAAGAAATTGGAATATTCCTATGTATCTTATCAGACCACCATGCTTTAAAGCTAGAATTCAACCACAACACAAATCTCGAAGAAACCCTACAAACTCATGGAAACTGAACAATGTCCAATTGGACCATTCCTGGTCAAGAAGATATAAAGAAAGAAATGGATGACTTCTTAGAATTCAATGACAATGAGGACACAACATACACAAACTCATGTTAAACATTGAAAAGATTTCTACGAGTCAATCTCCTCGACATGTAAAATAATAAATTAAAAAAAAAAAAAAAAAAAAACGCTTTGACTCCAAAATTTAAGTTGAAGAACAAGTTACTGGGGAAAAGGATTTCTATTTTTGTTTCCACAGAAAATGAAAAGATGTGGATTCCTTCCAGACTAATGTGGTTTGATCACGCCAGACCGCCT
This sequence comes from Phodopus roborovskii, assembly GCF_943737965.1. Lineage (NCBI taxonomy): Eukaryota > Metazoa > Chordata > Mammalia > Rodentia > Cricetidae > Phodopus > Phodopus roborovskii. Next base: position 106,134 of record NW_026126802.1, on the reverse strand, counting down.
GAAACAGAGTACAAGCTGATCCTACATTCAAAACAGCTGGACAAAACAGCCCTACAGACTACAGCTAGGATATCTGAATCTTCTTCGAATCCCCCAAGACAGCGCCCCTTATCAGCAGGAAGTAGTTTGGAAAGAACGACGCCCAAATTCCCAAATATTGTGTATAAATGTTTGTTTTCATTTAATTGGACTTTGTTATATAAAATTAAAAAAAATAAATAAGTAAAAGAAAAGATTTCTACGAAGGATGGAAGTTCATTTCATAAGAGCCCATATAAAGAAAACTGAGGATATTCACATTAGAGAATTAATAGCACAGCTAACAGACTTAGAACAAAAATAAGCAAAGTCACCCCAGAGTAGATGCCAGGGAATAATCAATTCGAGGGCACAAATCAATAGAGACAAGGAAAATGATACAAAACACCAATGCAACAAAGGGTTGTTTTTTTTTTTTTTTTAAGAAACTCAACCAGATAGACAAACCTTTATCCAAACTAAACTGAAAAGCAGAGAGAGAACACACAAATTAACAAAATCAGAAACAAAAAGGTGGACATAAAAACAGACACTGAGGAAGTGAAGACAATTTTCAGGTTGTACTTTAAAAACCTATACTCCACAAAATTTGAAAATTCATTGGAAATGGAGAAATTTCTGGATAACTATCACTTACCAAAAGGAAATCAAGAACAGATAAGCAACTTAAACTGACCAATACCGTCAATGAAATTTAGGCAGTCAATGAAAGCCTCCCAACAAAATAAGGCCGAGGGCCTGTTGGCATTTGTGCAGAATTCTACCAGCAAATCAAAAAGGAACTAATACCAATACTCCTCAAATTGTTTCACACAATAGAGACAAAATGTTCATTCCCAAACATTTTTTTCAAGGCCACAGTTACCTTGGTACCATAGACACACAAAGACACAACTAAGAAAGAGAAGGATAGACCAATATCCCTCATGAACATAGATGCAAAAATACTCAATAAAATACTGGCAAATCAAATCCAAGAACACATCAGAGAAATTATCCAACATGACCAACAGGCTTCATCCCTGTGTTGCAGGGATGGGTGAACATATAAAAGTCGATTGATGTAATACACCATATAAACAAAGTGAAAAAAAAAAAACTGGGTTTACTGAAAAAGCCTTTTTCACATTCCAATACCCTTACATGATAAAGGGCTTGGAGAGATCAAGGATAACAGGAACATACCTAAACATGATAAAAGCATATATATTAAATCAACAGCCAACATCAAACTGAATGGATAGAACCTTAATGCAATTCCTCTAAAACCAGGAACAACACAAGGCTACACTTTCTCTCCATATTGCTTCAATATTGTACTTGAAGTTCTAGCTAAAGGAATAAGACAAAAAATGAGATCAAGGGGATACAAATTGGAAAGGAATAAGCCAAAATTTAACTATTTGCAGATATATTACAGTATACATAAGTGACCCAAAAATTTCTATCAGGGAACTCCTACAGCTAATAAACACCTTCAGCAAACTACCATTATACAAGATCAACTAAAAAAAAAATCTGTTGCCCTACTGTATACAGAGGACAATGGGACTGACATAGAAAACAGAGAAACATCAACCTTTACCATAACCATAAACAACATAAAGTATCTTGGGGTAATGCTTAACAAACAAGTGAAAGACCTATATATCAAGAACTGTTTATTTAAACCAATAAATTTCAGAAGATACCACAAAATGGAAAGATCTCCCATGCTCTTGGATAGATAGGATAAGCATAGTAAAAATGGAAATCTTACTAAAAGCAATCTACAGATTGAATGCAATCCCCATCAATATCCGCACAATTCTTCACCGACCATGAAAGGATAATAATCAAATTTATATAGAAAAACAAAAGACCCAGGATAGCCAAACAACCCTGTACAACAAAGGAACTTTAGGAGGCATCACCATCCCTGACTTTAATCCCTGACTAGAGCTATATTCATGAAAACAGCCTAGTATTGGCAGAAAAATATACAAGTAGATCAAAGTAATCAAATCAAAAATCTTGATATTAACCCACACACCTATGAACACATGATTTTTGACAAAACAGCTAAAAGTATACAATGGGAGCAGGAAAGCATCTTCAACAAATGATAGTGTGTAGAAGACTGCAGATAGACCCATATCTATAGCCTTGCACAAAACTCAAATCCAAATGGATCAAGGACATCAACATAAATCCAGCCACACTGAATATCTTTGAAGAGAAAGTGGTAGGTACCCTTGAAGAAACTGGTACAGTAGATTCATTCCTAAACATAAATCTAGTAGCACAGACTCTGAGATCAACAATTAATACATGGAACTTTCTCAAGCTGAGAAGCTTCTGTAAGCCAAAGGACACAGTTGACAAGACCAAAAGGCAGCACACACTGTGGGGAAATATCTTCACCAACCTTACATCTGACATACGGCTCATCTCCAAAATATACAAATAACTCAAGAAACTAGTCACCCAAACACCAAATAACTCTATTAAAAAAGGAGTATAGAACTGAAGAGAGAATTCTCAATAAAGGAAATCAAAAAGCCTGCAAGACACTTAAGCAAGTGCTCAACATCCTTAGCTATTAGTGAAATGCAAATCAAAACAACTCTGAGATACCATCTTTCTCCTGCAAGAATGGCTACAATCAGGAACACTAATGAGAACTTATGCTGGAGAGGATGTGGAGAAAAGGGAGTACTCCTACATTGCTGTTGGGATTGGAAACTTGTACAGCCATTTTGGAGATCTTCATCACAGTTCCTTAGTAAAATGCGAATTGGTCTACCACAGGACCTGGCAATCTTACTCTTATGCATATACCCAAATGATCCACATCCATGCAACAAAAAATGTGTTTAACTATGTTCATAGCAGCATTATTTGTAATAGCAAGAACCTGGAAGCATCCTAGATGTCCCTCCAATGAAGAATGGATGAAGAAGATGTGGGACATTTACACAATGGAATACTGCTTTGTGGAAAAAATAACAATGGAATCTTGAAAATCACAGGCAAATGGATGGAACTTGAAGGAAACCTCCTGAATGAGGTAACCCAGTCAGCAAAATAAGAACATGGTATGTATTCGCTCATATATATATTTTCGACATAGAGCAAAGGATCACCAGCCTATATTTCATAATGCCAGAAACTAGAATACAAGGATGATTCTAAGAGATTCATACAAGTTCCCTCATAGAAGGGGAAAAGAACTAGATCTTCTTAGCATATTGGGAGTGTGGGGGGTGTGAGTGGAGAGGATGCCAGAATAAAGAGTAGGGGAGGAGAGAAAAATCAGGTGGGACTAGGAAGATTTAGCCTGGGGAGGGAAAGACAAAAGAAAGATAGAGTGTGAGAGAGCATGAGAGAGAGAGATAGAGAGAGAAAGAGATAAGAGCATAAATGAAACATTTATTTGAAGTGGCTCACTTATATTTTCAGAGATTCAGTCCATTTTCATCATGGTATATAAAATGCTGGTGTACAGGTAGTTGCGTGTCTGGAGAACGAGCTGAGAATCCTACATTCTGTAGGCAATAGGAAGTCTATTGAAATTCTGGAAGGTATTATGAGCATAGGAAACCTCTAAGCCTGCCCACACAGTGTCACCCTCCCTCCAAATGAACATACCCACCCCAAATCCAAGAAAGACAACCCTCCTATCAGTGGCACTCCCTGTGAAAGTATGTGGGCCAGCTACTTTTAAACTGTCACTCACTAGCACTAGAAGTTTATAATAATATCATTGCAAAATACATTTTTTTCAACTCTAGAAGCCCCCAAAGTCTATCACAGTATCTCAACAATGTTAGAAAGTTCAATGTTGCTTCTGAGAATCCTGCAATCTCTTAATTGTAATCACCCATTAAAATCAAAATAAAAAAGCAGATCATATACTTCTAACATATAATGGCACAGGATATACATCAACATTCCAAATAAAGAGAAGAGTGAGGAAATACTGGGCCAAGGAAGACTGAGAAACGAATGGGCAAACTCCAATCTTTCCATCTCCATGTGATGTCAAAATCCTCTTAGATCTCCAACTCTATTCAGCTTTGTTGACTGCAAGCCACTTCTTTCTATTGGGATGGATGCACTCCCTGTTAGCAACTCTCCTTGGCAGATATTCCATGACTCTGTCATCTCTACCATCACGTTTCTGTGTATCACATGCATGACTGATGCCGGAAAAGGTCAGAACAAGACATCAGATCCCCTAGAAGTGCAATTACAGATGGCTGTGAGCTGCTGTGTAGCTGCTGGGAATTAAGCACAGGTCCTAAGGAAGAGCCAACTGGACCCTTAACATTGAACCCATCTCTCTAGCCCTTTCTTGGGAAAAATTTTAAGCATGCCAACTAATGTATGTATTGAAGGTTAGCTTTGGTGCCTTAGTAAGGGTGTCCTATATCTAGCCATAATAAAAACTTTACTCTCTCCCATAGCTATTATCTCATTGTTCTAAATCCATTTACATATAACGTGTTTCGCTGTAATGGCTATTATGCAGGCAAATGTCAATGGATTTGTTAAAGCCTACCAGTAAAATAATTTGGGTACTTCTTAATTAGTTATGTTATTTAATCATTGCTTATTTAGTAGATTGTATTTGTCAGGACCTCTTCAATTATCACTCACTACACACAGAAGCTGGGAAAGATGTGTATCTCATGTAGGTATTAAATGAAATAACATTAAGAAAGAATATAATTCAGAAATTTAAATATTCATGTGTATTTCTTGAGTTATCTATAAGTGTATTTTTCTCAAAAAGTATATGATGTGAACTTAGGGAAAGTATGATACATGTAGAAAACAGGTAGTGGATGCTGCATCCTGAGTTGCCTGAAAGGGCAAGTTTGCCTGAGAGCAAGCTGGAAAGGTTAGCAGCACACTGCAAAAAGATATCAGTTCTGGTGGAATTTCCATAGGTGTCAGGCTATTTGGGGGATCCTAAGGTGGAGTACTATTGTATTCCTGTCGAGTTCTTCCCTGTCCCTGCCAGAAGAGTGGAAAATGTGAATGACATTTGGACCTGGAAATGCTTTGGAAATTAGTGAAAACTGGAAATTAGTGAGAACTAATGAAGTTTTCCTTTTTTAATTTTTCTGTCTAGATGGGCCAGTATCCTCCAAGTTGGAATCCAGGAAGAGTGCCACCAAACAAGACTCTGTGGTGAGAATGGGAAATTGAATTCTACCCATGGATCTGTAACTAGTTTCTTGGTTTTATTAGAATAATGCCAGAGCAACTTGGTAATATCAAAATATTAATACAATATACTTTTAAATTGTGTTAACATTTTCATCCTTGTGTTGTAATGTTCTGGAAATAGTATAAATCACTAGCCAAGTTTTGATTTTTTTTTTTTTAACTGCAATACCAGCATTTGGGTATGGTGAGGCATGAGGAAGGTGATTTCTTTCTTTTTTTTTATTTAATTTTATATAACAAAGTCCAATTAAATGAAAACAAACATTTATATACATTATTTGGGAATTTGGGTGTCGTTCTTTCCAAACTACTTCCTGCTGGTAAGGGGCGCTGTCTTGGGGGATTCGAAGAAGATTCAGATATCCTAGCTGTAGTCTGTAGGGCTGTTTTGTCCAGCTGTTTGGAATGTAGGATCAGCTTGTACTCTGTTTCAGGCGGTCTGGTGTGATCAAACCACATCAGTCTGGAAGGAATCCACATCTTTTCATTTTCTGTGGAAACAAAAATAGAAATCCTTTTCCCCAGTAACTTGTTCTTCAACTTAAATTTTGGAGTCAAAGCGTTTTTTTTTTTTTTTTGTAATTTATTATTTAACATGTCGATCCCAGTTCCCTCTCCCTCCCTCCCTCCCATCCAGCCCTTCCTCCCTCCTTCCCTCCTTTTTGCCCTCTCTGCCCTCTCCCATGCACTCTAAACACCCTCCCCTCCCACCCCCCACCACAATACCATATGTAGGGGAATGCCATCCAGTTGGGGTCATATAGATCTGACAGGTCCTGTGAAGTAGGGACTAGGGATTCTCTCCTATCTCTAGAATAAGGCAGTTATCCCTCCATGGGGGATAAGTTTGCAAAGTCCTTTTGTGCACCAGGGATACATCCTGGCTCCATTGTCTGAGGTCTCTTAGACTGCTCAGACCTTCTAGCTGAGACCCATATTCAGGGGAGTCAGTCCCCTGTTGGCTTCACAGCTATCAGTCTAGTGGCCCTTAGCTCCTCCTTGTTCAGGTAAGCTGTCTCTATGTACTTCAACCGCATGGTCTTGTCCTCTCCATCTGCTTCTGGGTTCTAGTTTGACTCAGTGTTTATGTATGGGTGTTTGCTCCTGTTTTCAACAGGCATTAGTTGAGGACTCCATGGAGAAGTTAGTTGTTGATCTCACTCTCCGGGAAGGGCATTTATGATAGCCTTTCCACGGAAGCTGAGATTGTTAGTTGGGAGCAGTCTTGTAGTTTTCTAGACCTTTCTTTGTGTTCAACTTTATCTTCAAACCAATATTGGCTCCCTCTTTTATGTTCTCTCTCTGTCTCTGTCTCTGTCTCTGTCTCTCTCTCTCTCTCTCTCTCTCTCTCTCTCTCTCTCTTTCCTATTTTCCATTCCTAACCAGGCTCAATCCTCCTGGTCGCACATGCCTAGCTCTCCTCCCTCTCATTTTCTCCTACTTCTCTCTCCATTAGCTGTCCTCCCCCACTTTACCTGAGGTCTGGTGGACTTGTCCCTTCCCAGTTCTGTGAGGGACTTTATATGAATCTCTTAGAATACAACTTGTATCCTAGTTCCTGTGGTGATGTGAATTATAGGCTGGTGATCATTTGATCTAGTTCTAAAATCCATATATGATTGAGTACATACTGTGTTTCTCTTTTTGTGACTGGGTTACCTCATTCAGGATGGTTTCTTCAAGTGCCATCCACTTGCCTGCGAATTTCAAGATACCATTATTTTTTTCTGCAGAGTAGTATTCCATTGTGTAGATGTGCCACATCTTCATTAACCATTCTTCAATTGAAGGGCATCTAGGTTTCTTCCAGGTTCTTGCTATTACAAATAGTGCTGCTATGAACATAGTTGAACAGATGTCTTTGTTGCATTGATGTGAATCCTTTGGGTATATGCCTAAGAGGGGGATTGCCAGGTCTTGTGGTAAACTAATTCCCATTTTCCTGAGGAACCGCCATACTGATCTCCAAAATGGCTGTATGAGTTTGCACTCCCACCAGCAGTGGAGGAGTGTTCCACTTTCTCCACATCCTCTCCAACATAAGTCATGACTGGTGTTTCTAATTTTAGCCATTCTGGCAGGGGTAAGATGGTATCTCAAAGTTGTTTTGATTTCCATTGAGGAAGGTGATTTCAAGGCCACTGTGCTCTATCAAAGAAGAACTTGTCTCAATAAACTACATAGGTTGAGGAAATGGCTTATAAGTTAAGAGTACTGGCTGCTCTCCTAGAGAACCTCCCTTTCATTCCTAGTACTTAGTGATGGATCACAACACTTCTTCACTCCAGTTTCAAGTGATCTGTATCCCAATTCAATCCTTCCAGAACACTGAGTGATTGTAGTATGCATGCAGACATATGTGCATGCAAAACACCCATTCTTGGGGGGGGGGACTTAAAGAACCAGACCATATATGTCTTATTTAAATAAGTACAACTTTTAAATGGACATCAAAGTTTCAGTATATTCTGTGCACTATTTCATATTTTCTAACTTCTATTCTTATTTAAACCTTAAAAAGTATTTTAGATTTTTTTTACTTTATTATTTTATTTTATATAACAAAGTCCAATTAAATGAAAACAAACATTTATACACAATATTTGGGAACGTGGGCATCGTTCTTTCCAAACTACATTCTGCTGGTAAGGGGCGCTGTCATGGGGATTCGAAGAAGATTCAGAAATCCTGGCTGTAGTCTGTAGGGCTGCTTTGTCCAACTGTTTTGAATGTAGGATCACCTTGTACTCTGTTTCAGGTGGTCTGGCGTGATCAAACCACATTAGTCTGGAAGGAATCCACAGCTTTTTATTTTCTGTGGAAACAAAAATAGAAATCCTTTCCCCCAGTAACTTGTGCTTCAACTTAAATATTGGAGTCAAAGCATTATTTTTTAATTTAATTTATTATTTTACATGTCGATCCCAGTTCCCTCTCTCCCCCTCCTTCCCTCCCTCCCTCTATCCCTCCCTCCCTCCTTCCCTCCCTTTTACCCTCTCTGCCCTCTCAATGCACTCTAACCACCCTCCCCTCGCATCCCCCCACCCCAATTCAATATGTAGGGGAATGCCATCCAGTTGGGGTCATGTAGATCTGACAGGTCATGTGAAGTAGGGACTAGGGCTTCTCTCCTGTCTCTAGGTTAAGGCAGTTATCCCTCCATGGGGGATGTGTTCACAAGGTCCTTTTGTGCACCAGGGATACATCCTGGCTCCACTGTCTGAGGTCCCTTAGACTGCTCAGTCCTTCTGGCTGAGAGGCATATTCAGGAGGGCCTGAGTCAGTCCCATGCTGGCTTCCCAGCTATCAGTCTGCTGGCCCATTAGCTCCTTCTTGTTCAGGTAAGCTGTCTCTATGTGTTTCTGCAGCCTGGTCTTGTCCTCTCCATCTGCATCCCGGTTGTACTTCGACTCAGTGTTTATGTATGGGTGTTTGCTCCTGTTTCCATCAAGCACAAGTTTAGGACTCCATGGATAAGTTTGTTGTTGATCTCACTCTTCAGGAAGGGCATTTATGATAGCCTTTCCATGGAAGCTCAAATGGTTAGTTGGGAGCAGACTTGTAGTTTTCTAGACCTTTCTTTGTGTTCAATTTATCTTGAAACCAATATTGTCTCCCTCTTTTATGATCTCTCTCTCTCTCTGTCTCTGTCTCTCACTTTCCTGTCTTCTATTCCTAACCAGGCTCAATCTTCTGGTCGCACATGTTTTCCTTTCCTCCCCCTCATTTTCTGCTACTTCTCTTTCCATTTGCTGCCCCCGCCACTTCAACTGAGCTCTGGGGGACTTGTCCCTTCCCAGTTCTGTGAGGAACTTTATGTGAATCTCTTAGAATACACCTTCTATCCTAGTTCCTCTGGTGATGTGAATTATAGGCTGGTGTGAATTATATGTGATCCTTTGCCCTAGGTCTAAAGTCCATATATGAGTGAGTACATACTGTGTTGCTCTTTTTGTGACTGGTTTACCTCATTCAGTATGGTTTCTTCAAGTGCCATCCACATCTTCTCCAACATAAGTCATCACTGGTGTTTCTAATTTTAGCCATTCTGGCAGGGGTAAGATGGTATCTCAAAGTTGTTTTGATTTGCATTTCCCTGATAGCTAAGGATGTGGATCATTTTCTTAAGTGTCTTTCAGCATTTTTGATTTCCTCTATTGAGAATTCTTTCTTCAGTTATGTACCTCATTTTTAAATAGGGTTATTTGGTGTTTTGTTGACTAGTTCCTTGAGTTCTTTGTATATTTTGGAGATCAGCCCTTTGTCAGATATAGGATTGGTGAAAATCTTTTCCCAGTCTGTCGGCTGCCGTTTGGTCTTGTCCACTGTGTCCTTTGCCTTACAGAAGCTTCTAAGTTTGAAGAGGTCCCATTTATTAACTGTTGCTCTCAGTGTCTGTGCCCCTGGAGTTATATTCAGGAAGCGTTCTCCTATACCAATTTGTTAAAGGGTACCTCCTACTTTCTCTTCTAAGAGGATCAATATGGCTGGATTGATGTTGAGGTCTTTGCTCTATTTGGACTTGAGTTTTGTGCATGGCGACAGACATGGTCTGTGTAGTCTTCTAGACACCCTCATTCAATTGTGCCAGCACCATTTGTTGAAGATGCTGTCCTCGCCCCATTGTATAAGTTTAGCTGTTTTGTCGAAAATCAGGTGTTCATAGGTTCGTGGATTAATATCAGGATTTTCAATTAGATTCCATTGGTCTACCTGTCTATTTTTATGCCAATAACAGGCTGTTTTCAGAACTATAGCTCTGTAGTAGTGCTTAAAGTCAGGAATGGTGATGCCTCCTGCAGTTCTTTTATTGAATAGGGTTGTTTTGGCTATCCTGGGTCTTTTGTTTTGCCATATAAAGTTGATTATTATCCTTTCAAGGTCGGTGAAGAATTGTGGTGGGATTCAATGGGGATTGCATTGAATCGGTAGATTGCTTTTGGTAAGATTACCATTTTTACTATGTTTATCCTACCTATCCAAGAGCATGGGAGGTCTTTCCATTTTCTGGTATCTTCTTTAATTTCTTTCTTTAGAGTCACAAAGTTCGTATTATATAGATCTTTTAAGTGTTTGGTAAGCGTTACCCAAAGATACTTTATGTTGCTTGTGGCTATTGTAAAGGGTGATGTTTCTCTGATTTCTTTCTTTGTCTCTTTGTCGTGTGAAAAAAGTAGGGCTACTGATTTTTTTGAGTTTATCTTGTATCCTGCTAGTTTGCTGAAGGTGTTTATCAGTTGTAGGAGTTCCCTGGTAGAGTTTATTGTGTCGCTTATGTAAACTATCATATCAGCTGCAAATAGAGACAGTTTGACTTCTTCCTTTCCAATTTGGATCCCCTTGATCTCCTTTTGTTGTCTTATACCACAAGCCAGTACTTCTAGTACGATATTGAAGAGATATGGAGAGAGAGGACAGCCTTGTCTTGTTCCTGATTTTAGAGGAATTGGCTTAAGTTTCTCTCCATTAAGTTTGATGTTGGCAATTGGTTTGCTGTATATTGCTCTTATTATGTTTAGGTATGTTCCTGTTATCCCTGACCTCTCCAAGACCTTTATCATGAAAGGGTGTTGAATTTTGTAGAAAGATTTTTCAGCATCTAGGGAGATAATCACATGGTTTTTCTTTTTCTGTTTGTTTATATGGTGGATCACCTTGATATATTTTCGTATGATAAACCATCCTGCATTCCAGGGATGAAGCCTACTTGGTCACGGAGTATGATTTCTCTGATGTATTCTTGAATTCAGTTTGCCAGTATTTTATTGAGTATTTTTGCATCGATGTTCATCAGCGATATTGGTCTGCAGTTTTCTTTCTTAGTTGTGTCTTTGTGAGGTTTGGGTACCAAAGTTATTTTGGCCTTATAAAAGTAGTTTGGCATTGAACCTTCTGTTTCTATATCTTGTGGATCAGTTTGAGGAGTAGTGGTATTAGTTCTTTCTTGAATGTCTGGTAGAATTCTGCCCTGAATCCATCTGTCCCTAGACTTTTTTTGGTTGGAAGGCTTTCGATGACTGATTCTATTTCATTGCGGGTTATAGGTCTATTTAAGTTGTTTGTTCTTGATTTAATTTTGGTAAGTAAAAGTTATCCAGAAACTTGTCCATTTCCTTTGAATTTTCAATTTTTGAGGAATACAGATTTTCAAAGTATGACCTGAAAATTGTCTGGATTTCCTCTGTGTCTGTTGTTATGTTCCCCATTTCATTTCTGATTTTATTAATTTGCATGTTCTGTCTCTGCTTTTTCATTAATTTGGATAAAGGTTTGTCTATCTTGTTGGTTTTCTCAGAAAACCAACTCTTTGTTGCATTGATTTTTTTTTTTTTTGTATTGTTTTCCTGGTTTCTATTTTGTTGATTTCATCCTTCAAGTTGATTATTTCCTGGCATCTACTCCTTCGGGGTGAATTCGCTTCTCTGTTTTCTAAGGTTTTCAATTGGGCTGTTAATTCTCTTATGTGACTATCTTCTGTTTTCTTCGTATGCGCACTTAATGCAATGAACTTCTCTCTCAGCACTGCTTTCAAGGTGTCCCATAAGTTTGGGTATGTTGTATCCTCATTCTCGTTGAATATTAGAAAGTCTTTAATTTCTTTCTTTATTTCTTCTTTGACCCAGGAGTGGTTCAATTGCACATTGTTCAGTTTCCGTGAGTTTGCAGGTTTTCTGCTATTTGTGGTGTTGTTGAATTCCAATTTTAAAGCATGGTGGTCTGATAAGATACAGGGGACTATTCCTATTCTCTTGTATCTGTTGAAGTTTGTTATGTCACCTAGTATGTGGTTGATTTTAGAGAAGGTTCCATGTGGAGCAGAGAAGAAGATATATTCTTTTGTCTTTGGATGGAATGTTCTATAGATGTCTGTTAATCCCAGTTGAGACATATCTTCTGTTAATTCTTTTGTTTCTTTGTTGAGTTTCTGATTTGTGGTTCTGTCTAGTGTTGAGAGTGGTGCATTGAAGTCCCCCACTATAAGTATGTGAGGTTTTATATGAGCTTTGAGTTTTAGTAGTGTTTCTTTTACGAATGTGGGTGACTTTGTATTAGGGGCATAGATGTACAGAACTGAGACTTTGTGTTGATGGATTTCTCCTGCGATGAATATGAAATGACTGTCTTCATCTCTTTTGACTAATTTTGGTTTGAAGTCTAACTTGTTAGATATTAGGATAGCTAAGCCTGCTTGCTTCTTATTTCCTTTTGATTGGAAAATCTTTTCCCAACCCTTTACCCTGAGGTAATGTCTACCTTTGAATCTTAGATGTGTTTCTTGTATGCAGCAGAAGGATGGATTCTGTCTTCGTATCCATTCTGTTAGCCTGTGTCTTTTTATAGGTGAGTTAAGACTATTAATGTTGAGGGTGAGTAAGGACCATTGATTGTTGATGCTTGTTTGATCTAGGTTTGTTGTTGGCAGTGATATTGTGAATATATTAGTTCTGCTTCACCCTTGGTTTCTAGTGTAGTTGGATTATCTGTTGTCTACATTTTTGCGGGCATAGTTACCTTCCTTGGGTTGGAATTTTCCTTCCAATACTTTCTGTAGGGCTGGATTTGTAGATACGTATTGGGAAAATCTGCTTTTGACTTTAAATATCTTGTTCTCTCCATCTACAGTGATTGGGAGTTTTTCTGGATATAGTAGCCTAGGCTGGCATTCGTGTTCTCTTAATACTTGTAGAACATCTCTCCAGGACCTTCTGGCCTTGTGGGTTTCCATGGAGAAGTCAGGTGTATTTTTGATAGGTCTGCCTTTATATGTTACCTGTCCTTTTTCCTTCACTGCTCTTAATATTTTTTCTTTATTCTGTATGCTAGGTGTTTTGATTATTATATGTCAAGGGGTCTTTTTCCTTTGGTCCAGCCTATTTGGGGTTCGGTATGCTTCTTTTCCTTTCATGGGCATGTCCTTCTTCAAATTTGGAAAGTTGTCCTCGATGATTTTGTTGAATATGTTTTCGGCACCTTTGAGCTGGGCTTCCTCACCTTACTCTATGCCTATTATTCTTAGGTTTGGCCTTTTCATGGTGTCCCACATTTCCTGTATGTTTTTTGTTAAGGATTTGTTGGATGCATGATTTTCTTTGGTCGACGAATCTATTTCTTCTAGTTTATCTTCTGCGCCTGAGATTCTCTGTTCCATCTCTTGAATTCTATTGGTTATGGTTGTGTCCGTTGTTGCCGATTTTTTGCCCAGCTTTTCAATTTCCAGCATTCCTTCTGTTTGTGTTGCCTTTATTTTCTCTATTTCAGTTTTCAAGTCTTGAACTATTTCCTTTACCTGCTTAATTGTTTTTTCTTGGCTTTCTGTACTTTCCTTAAGAAATTTGTTCATTTCTTCCATTTTTTTTGTTTGTTTTTTTCATCCATTTCTTTAAGGGATTTTTTCACATCTTCTTTGAGGGTCTCTATCATTTTTATGATGGTGATTTTTAAGTCATACCCTTCTGCTTCCTCTGCTTTGTTGTTGTGTTCCATTCTAGTTGGTGTAGTTTCCCTAGATTCTGGTGGTGTCATGCTTGTCTTTCTGTTGTTAGGTGTTCTCTTGTATTGCCTTCTTCCCATAGCTTCTTCCAATAGGTGTTGGTTGGGTTTCCCCCTCTCTCTATGATACTTCCCCAATGGGCTTATGTGGGTCTGTGATTCAATATCTGTAGCTCTGTGTGGTCCAAACTCTCTTCGAGGTTTCTCCGCAGACAGGAATCCAAGGATGGTGTCAAGAATGAGGATCCAGAAGAAGATGCCAGCAGGTACTCACAGTGGTCCTCTGGCCAATAGCTCTGTCCAATAGCTCTGGCCAATAGCTCTGCCCAGTAGCTGGTGGAAGAGGACAAGAGCTGAGCTGGAACTTGAGAAGGTTTTGCAGGATAGTTGGATCTCCCTGGAAACTGGCGCTCTCCAGCTGAGACCTCTTTCTTTGGCAGAGGCCAGGATTTGGTGATCAAGGATGTTGCCTGCAGGAACTCAGAGTAAACCCTCAGAGATAGGCGGATCTCTGGGAGGGGCCCGGGACTCCAGCAGAGGACTGGAGGCAGGGTCAGAATCCAAGGTGGTGGAAATTATGGGTGGTCCCACGTGGATAGTCAGGTCTGCTTTGTTCAGAGTTGCTCAGAAAAGTCTCCGAAGTAGGGTTGACTGTTGGCTCCACCCTCTGTCCCAGTGCTCAACCAGTTTGGCAGGACCATGTGTGGGGTAGGGCACAGGGTAGGGGGGGTAGTCTGGCCTTGGGGATGGGTGGGGGTGTATCAGAGCTCCAAGGGTGCTCTAGATGGGGACCTGAGACAGGAGAAGCAGGATCAGGGGCCAACCCAGGGAATTCGGGTGGGGGAGGGGGAAAAGAGATTGTAGGGGAAAGACAGCCCTGATTGGGCCCAGACTCACCTCTGGCCAATAGCCAGCAGAAGAGGACAAGGGCTGAGCTAGAACTTGAGAAGGTTTTGCAGGATAGTTGGATCTCACTGGAAACTCTAGATTTTTAAATATAGCATTAATTTGGGTCAATTAGAAATTATAAACACCTTAACAATTTTCTTTCTTTCTTTCTTTATTTTATATAACCAAGTCCATTTAAATGAAAACAAATATTTATAGACAATATTTGCGAATTTGGGCGTCGTTCTTTCCAAACTACTTCCTGCTGGAAAGGGGCACAGACATGGGGGATTCTAAGAAGATGTAGAAATCCTGGCTGTAGTCTGTAAGGCTGCTCTGTCCAGCTGTTTTGAATGTAGGATCACCTGGTACTCTTTTTCAGGCAGTCTGGCTTTATCAAACCACATTAGTCTGGAAGGAATCCACAGCTTTGCATTTTCTGTGGAAACAAAAATAGAAATCCTACTCCCCAGCAACTTGTCCTTGAACTTAAATTTTGGAGTCAAAGCATTTTTTAATTTAATTTATTATTTTACATGTCGATCGCAGTTCCCTCTCCCTCCCTCTCTCCCTCCTTTATTCCCTTTCTCCCCCCCTCACTTTCCAACCTCCCTTCCTTTTACCCTCTCTGCCCTCTCACTTGCACCCTAACCACCCTTCCCTCCCACCCCCCACCCCAATTCCATATGTAGGGGAATGCCATCCAGTTGGGGTCATGTAAATCTGACAGGTCATGTGAAGTAGGGACTGGGGCTTCTCTCCTGTCTCTAGGTTAAGGCAGTTATCCCTCCATGGGGGATATGTTCACAAGGTCCTTTGGTGCACCAGGGATACATCTTGGCTCCACAGTCTGAGGTCCCTTAGACTGTTCAGTCTTTCTGGCTGAGACCCATATTCAGTGGGGCCTGAGTCAGTCCCATGCTGGCTTCCCAGCTATCAGTCTGGTGGCCCATTATCTCTTCCTTGTTCACGTAAGCTGTCTCTATGTGTTTCTGCTGCCTGGTCTTGTCCTCTCCATCTGCTTCTGGGTTCTAGCTCGACTCAGTGTTTATGTATGTGTGTTTGCTCCTGTTTCCAAAAGGTATTCCATGAGGGCTCCATGGATAATTGTTGATCTCACTCTCCGGGAAGTGCATTTATGGTAGCCTTTCCATGGATGCTCATATTGTTAGTTGGTGGCAGTCTTGTAGTTCTCTAGACCTTTCTTTGTGTTCAGTTTTCTTTTCAAACCAATATTGGCTCCCTCTTTTATGTTCTCTCTCTCTCTCTCTCTCTCTCTCTCTCTCTCTCTCTCTCTCTCCTCCTGTCTTCTATTCTTAACCAGGCTATATCTTCCTGGTTGCACGTGTTTTCCTTTCCTGCCCCTCGTTTTCTCCTACTTCTCTCTCCTTTCACTGCCCCCATTCCTGCCACTTCTCCTGTGCTCCGGGAGACCTAACAGCATCTTAACCATTTTCATTTCCTGTGTGTTTGATAAATGTGTATGGTTATTTTTTTTTCTTTTTCTTAATGATAGGGTTTCAAAGTAGTAATGGTTCCAGTCATGGAAGTCACTCTATTGACAAGGCTAGCCTTGAATAGACAGAGATCCACCTTCCTCTACAACCCTTGTTCTGGGATTCAATCTCACTACCTCATCTTCCTGGTGTATATCTAGTTTAAAAAGTATCCGTTTCGATCTTCATGATCTATAATTGTGTTTGAGAGTGAGCTAGGTAGAGTGTTACTACCATGCTTAAAGATTTCTGTTGAGTTCGTAAAATTACTTAGGAGAGAAAACAAGGACCTCCTCAACCCATGTGGAAAACTGAGCCTGTTACCATTCTTGCTTCAACATTATGGAATTCTTTCTTCTTTGCCTGCCACTCCCAGGAAAGGAGCTGTGAATCAAGCCACTACACAGACTAATGATTGTGACTCTGTTACAGAAAGCAACTTTTCCCAACTCTGGCCCTGCTAAATGCAAAGTGGCTGTCCATGGCTTGACTCCTCCACTGGTGGCCAAGGTTTCAGGCCCTAGAGATCATGGACACCCTGCCATTCCATAGAATCCAAGAGGCCAGAAACCACCACCACTTCCTGCAGATGCTCGACAGTATGTCCCATCAAAGGGATGTGCTGGCCCAAGGTTTCCTCCAAAGTCAGGTAGGCTTTTTAAAAGGCCCTTATATGAATAAATATGTATCTGTGTGTTCCTTCATGTTTGGTTCCTGTTACGATGAGAAACACTGGCCAGAAGCAACTTGAGGGAGAAAGGGTTGTCATGGCTCACAGGTAACAGTCCAGCAGCAAAGAAGTCAATGTTTCACCTTGAACTACCTTAGGGAATTTTGAATTTTAAATGTACTGTGATAGTTCAGAAGATCAGCAAATTTACAAGCACTTTTTTTCTCCTCAAGGCAGGGTTTTTCTATAACTTTTGAGCCTGTCCTGGAATTCACTCTGTAGACCAGGCTAAGCTTGAACTCACAGAGATCCACCTGACTCTGCTTTCCAATTTTGGGATTAAATGCCTGTGCCACCAATACCTAGCTACAAGCAGGTTTCAGGCCCAAATTATGCGTATACCATTTTATAGAAATGTGTACTGAGGCTGATATTTACATTAATTATTTATATTTTGCCTTTAGATTACTAGCTAAAGTGCTTAAAAGTATTTCTTCTGGGTAGTTCTTCCCACATTATCATATTTAAAATCTAAGATCACATTAATTATTTGCTGAAATCATTGAAATTTCTTCTTACACTTACATTTTAAAATAAAAGTTTTTTTTTCCTTTTATAGCATACTTTCCCCTTTGGAATCAGAAGTTTCTACACAATAAATCATGTTTTAAAGTAATAGAGAAGAACCAGCTTAGTTATCCCTGCCTGTTCTCTTCCCTCATATCTATTCTTAACCTTCCAAGAGTATGACATGTATTTTCTTTCGGAAGTTTTGTAGTTGTTCTTGTCATTACAGAAAAATTTATTTAGGATATCATGCCAGGATCACTGATTTCAATGTTACTCTTGAAAGTTTTACTACATTGAAATCTGTTCTACAATATGTCTTGAGTGTATTGAGATCAAGAGTAGCTGCTAAGACAGCACAAAGACATCTGAAATTGGTGGTGGTGTTCTTATGAATCCCATGTAGGTAAGAAGTCCACTTTAAATATCAAGATTATTTGTAAGATCAAATATTGTGGAGTGAGTTTTGTACCAGTATGGGCTGTTGTTTGTGGTTTACCATGTGTGCCATACAGGATTTCAACCTCCACTGTCGTTTACTCATCTCTTGCAACAGGGTAGAATGTGTACAAACTGAGGGGCTTTCCATTTTCCCTTCTCCCAACTTCTGGGTTCTTCTCCCCACTCTCTCTTTTGAGAAGTAGAAATGAACTCTCTCCAGACTTGATTCTGAATTCCAAACAATCTTCCCCAGAACCTCCACAAACACAGGAGACCTGACCATTTCTATGGCGGTCATTTCTTCTCATTTTCAGTTCAAGATCACTTTTGTTACCTATGTGATTATATTGTTGCTCAAATTGCAGCTTAATGGAAACATATTGTCAGGATAGTAGTTTGTAGAAAAGATGATTTAAATATGAATCTTATGAGTGAATTATTTCCACTTCATTTTATTCTGCATAATGTATTTTACTTTGATTATGTCATCCATAATTGTGGAAGTTTTATACAGGCAATCTCATAATTGATGTATCTTAAACTCAAAAAGCTGTTTCTTTATACCAGAAATGTGTTCACCATGATTTTAGGCAAAAGTAAAGGTAACTGTGTGTTTAATCAAATGAATTTTAATTTATTTAAAGCATTGTTTGTCTTTGGTATTACTGAACCCAGCCAGTTTCCCATAAGCGTTTTCCACTAAATTAGTCTTTTCAGCTGTGCAAAAAATTAGTCCTTCAAAAGAGAAGTTTGTGGGGGGCTGGACTGATGGTGAATCATTAGTTAAGACTGGAATCTAGTGCAGATAAGAGGACATGGTCTTGGTTCCTAACATCCACATGGCAATTCCAATCCCAGGAAAACCAATGGCCTCTTTTACCTACAATTTCACAATGTATGTATGTGGTGCTTACCCATACATATAGTGTACAGATATTCATGAAGTACACTAGGCATGCCTGTAATGTACCAGGTATTCATTGTTGCAAAAGGCATACACGTAGTGCACTAAGCATGCAAGTAGAGCACAGGCATGCATGCAATGCTATGTACAATATGCTTGCCCATGTTATACATCATGCATGATATGTACCAGCATGTATGTAATGCTCTATACAGGTATGTAGTTCATGGTTGTGAGTATATAGTCCAGAGGCATGCAAGTACACAAAATACTTGCATATATAAATTACAGAAAAAAAAACTAAAAATAACAAAACAACATAAATTAACATAAAATATTTTTTTCTTTTTTGTTTTAACGTAAATTAACTCATTTATTAGAGGCAGGGGTTTCCAAGCAATAGCATTTCTACTGGTCTTTCAGTTCCTTCAGTCCTCTGATGGCAGACTTCACTGTGACTGCAGAAATAGTGTTGTGAGTCTAGGCCCCACCTGCCTCTATATTCATGCAGGAACCACAGTGCCAGATGCCAACTGCTCATCTCTTCATCGTGGTCTTGCCACAGAAGGAGCAAGTGTACTTGGCGTGCTGGCTGATTTCAATTTTCTTCACCATTTTCCGGAGGGAGGCACCATAGTGGGTCCCGTATTTCCCGATGATCCCGACCATCTTGGTGCGTTTAGCCATGTAGCTGGAACCTAAGCCCAAGCCCGGAGAGCACATTTTTCTTTTTTCTTTTAATTTCTTTCTATTTATTTATTTAATTATTTATTTTGAGAAATGGGACAGGGTTTTTCTTTGGCTTTGGAGGCTGTCCTGGAACTAGCTCTTGTTCATGACGTTGGTCTCAAGCTCATTTAATCTGCCTGCCTCTGCCTCCCAAGTGCAGGGATTACAAGCATGCACCACCACTGCCTAGCCAACATTTGTGGATTTTCTGATTTGAGTATCTTACAAAGTATGCACCCTACTACTTTTAGTTAGATATAAATGACCCAAAATAAAGCAATACATTTTAAAACCTTAAATATGTTTTATACTTGAAAGAAAGACAGGATATTGTCTAATGATGAATTTCAGGATTTTCATTTGTCCACTGACTAGTTTTAAGGTTCAAAACCAATGGGTGTGTGTGTGTGTGTGTGTGTGAGAGAGAGAGAGAGAGAGAGAGAGAGAGAGAGAGAGAGAGAGAGAGAGAGACAGATATACAGAGAGAGAGCATGCACAAGCAGACACAGGCACACCCAATTTTGTGCTAAATGTATGATGATAAGTTAACAGCTGTAAGATAATTTTTCTACAGTAGGTTATTTAGAGAGCTCAGGGTCTCAGGCTGACACAGTGAGTAATTCCCCTATATCCTGGAAGTTCTACTGACTGGTTTCTTATATAATTTCTGGTTCTCTTATTTTGACTTTCTAGTTATTGATTTGTTTGTTTCTTAGAGACAGGGTTTTTGTGTGTGTAGCTTTGATTGTCCAGGCACTTGCTGTGTTGACCATGCTTGCCTTGAATTTGGAGCCATTCCTGTTTCTGCCCATGGAGTGCTGGAATTAAGGGCATGAATCTCTACATCTTTCGTTTTATTCTTAATGTGTGAAATGTTTTCTGTGGGTTGGGTTGAGAGAGCTGACACCATGTAACTGTCCTAAGGCACCTCTTTCTGAGGTAGGGAGTTGAAGTTTCTCCAGACTGGTGTTCATGTTCTTGGTCTTGCGTACTGATAGGAATGGAGGTTGAGAACTAACTAATGAATTTCCCATCAGGGGGTTGAATCAGTGATTTTTCTCTATTCAGTTGGATTTTGCATAGGTGTCAAGGGACAGCATAAGAACTCATTCTCTTGCACAGAGCTGTGATAGTGACTAGAATGGTTCCCTAGTGTCATTGGGAAAAGTCAGTGGTCAGGAGGTGTTTCTGCTCCAGACAGGAAGCTAAGCTTTGTGTTGAACACACGGTTTCCCCCTGTTCTGTTTCTACATTTTTACAACATGTATTTCTACCTCATCATTCCCATTTTATTCTTGATTGAGCAGATTTAAAAGAACTTATGACTGGTAATTATTTACAATAAAGTTTTATATTGAAACTTTTGTAATCTTGACATCATTAAATCTCTGTTTCAACCCGTTTTGCTTCTTTCTCTTCCTGAACCACTATTTTACTGTCTGTTAGCTATTTCTATTCCCAAAATGCTATTAATTTTACCATGCATAGAAGCATGCATACTTGTTCTATATCTGACCTAAAATTTACAATTCAAGAAATCGAACTCATGATTTAAATGCTAATTCTGGCCTGAAGTAATCACATACTAAATTTCATTCCCTTTCTCTGTGAATCCTAGAGACCAAGTTTTATGCTATGTCTTCATTTGCTCTTAGCATCAAGACAAGAGCCTGAAAACACATTTAGTTTCCCTTACACTTTGGGTAATTGAAGTAATAATGGGAAGGGTGAAAGCTCAAGAAATTGAATTGTGCATTTTTTTGACCAATTCAAATGTATAGGTTACATGAGTAACATTCTCTGCTTCATCTGCCTTTAAAAACAAAACATAAAAGCAATATATAATCCTTAGAAAGTTAGACAATGGTAGATACAATGGAAAGCATCTGTTCAGAAGCGATGTTAACAACTCTTCAGAGGATGCTGCCATGTGGCTTTTGTCCTTCAACTGCCTTTTTAAATATAGATTCTTATATTGACAGCATATTATATATTTATATATATCCATGAACATATTTTTTTATAGTCATATAAATGTTTAATGTTTATTTTTTATGCATATAGAGTATTTTTTATTTAATTTTATATAACAAAGTCCAATTAAATGAAAACAAACATTTATACACAATATTTGGGAATTTGGGCGTCGTTCTTTCCAAACTACTTCCTGCTGGTAAGGGGCGCAGTCTTGGGGGATTCGAAGAAGATTCAGATATCCTAGCTGTAGTCTGTAGGGCTGTTTTGTCCAGCTGTTTGGAATGTAGGATCAGCTTGTACTCTGTTTCAGGCGGTCTGGTGTGATCAAACCACATTAGTCTGGAAGGAACATATTTTTAAAATATTTTTTTTTCATTTCACATAGAAACAACATATTCTTCTCACTCTCCTTCTGCACAATGACGAACTTCCACCAATAAGGCCATACCTCCTAATAGTGCCACTCCCTTTGGGAGCCATTTTTTCCCAAACCACCACAGTTGGCCTCTCACACAGATTGTGAGACACATTTCCTCTGTCTCTTTTTGTAGGCAGGACTACTTGTAAGGTTAAGCTTTTGTTGCTGAGTTGGTCTCTCAGTCCCTCAATTTGAAGCCTCACCTGATTATAGAAAATGGCCGGTACAGGATCTGGATCCCTTAACTGTGGTCAGCCTTGTAGTTTCCTGGGAGTTTCTATTGCACTAGATTTCTTGTTCATCCCTGACATTTCCACACACAATCCTCAAATAGCTTAGGGTCCAGCTGGAAAGGTCAGCAGCACATGACAAAAGAATATCTGTTCTGTCTCCCTCTGCTTTGAGAATCCTAATGAGGAACACTATTGTATTTGTGTCAATTTATTCTCTTCCCTGGCATGGGGAGTGGAACATGTCAGTGCCATTTGGATCTGAAAATGGTCTAGGAATAAAATAAAACTCATCAAGTTTTCCTGGTTTAATTTTCCTGTCTAGATATGCCAGTATCCTCTACTTTGGAATCCGGGAAGAGTGCTAGCAAACATAACCCTGGGGTAAGTATTGGACATTGAAATCTACCCGTGGATCCACAAGGAGTTTCTTGATTTGAGTAGAACAAGACAGAGCTCTTCTACTGTATGATATCTCCATATATATGAAATATACCTGAACTTAGCATTAACCCTTTCATTGTTGGCTTATAACCTGAGACATTGTACAGATCACAGGCCAGGTATTGATGGTCCATGTAATCCTAACATTTAGGCAGAAGGATGGCAATTTGAAAGCCAGTTTGTGTTGTATAAGCAGATCTTGTCTCAAAAAACTACACAGGCTGGAGAAATGGCTTAGAGGTTAAGAGCCTTGCCAACTCTCGTAGAGAACCTGGGTTTTTTCCAAGCACCTGAGTGATGGCTCCCAATACTTAACTCCTGTTTCAAGAGATCTGAAGCCCAAGTCTATCCTTCCAGAACACTGGATGTGTAGTATGCAGATACATGAGGCAATATACCAATTCATGTGAATTTAAAAGAACACTAAAATAAGGTACCTAATACTTTAAAAAGTTCAACGTTTAGATGAATTTCAAAATTTATTTGCATGCTGTACACTATTTCAGATATTTCTTCCTTGATATCTTATTTGAATCTTAAAGTTTATTTTCGTTTTCAAATATAGCATTAATTTTGGCCATTTTTAAAAATCAACATCTTTACCATTTTCCTTTTATTGGTGTTTTTTGTAAAAGTTTCTTTTATTTGTATGTTCCCCCCACCCTGGAGATAGGGTTTTCCAGAAGCTATGGAGCATGTCCTCGAACTCAGAACTCACACTTTTCACCAGATTGGCCTCAAACTGGCAGAGATCCACCTACCTTTGCTTTCTGAGTTCTGTTATTTAAAACCTGTGCTACCACCCCATGATACATTTCTATTTTTAGAGAGTCTGTTTTGATATGCTTGAACTGTACTTGCATTTTAGGATGAGTGTTACTACCTATCATGCTTAAAGATTTCTCTTGAGTTATTTAAAATACTTAGGATAACAAATAAGGGGCTCCTACACTTCTGTGGAAAACTGCCTGTTCTCATGCTTTCTGGAGTTCCATGTACTGCTTTCTTTTACGCCTTTCACATCCAGTAAAGGATCTGTGAATCAAACTGTTGATTGCCACTCTGTTACAGAAATCAACTTTGCCCAATTCTGGCTATGCTGGATGCAAAGCTTCTGGACAAGACTTGAATGTTCCACTGGTTCCTGAGGTCAGACCCCCCAGAGGCCCTGCCTTCCCAGGGGATCCAGGTTGCCATGTTCTGCCTCCAGGAAACATCTATGGAGATGCTCCACAGTATGATCCACCAAGGGACTTCCCAGGCCCACCATTCCCTCCTATGCCAGGTAGGCTTTTTTAAAGGACCATGTATGTGCATCAGTGTTTTATCAGTGCTTCCTTTCAAGTTCGCTTCCTGTTAGTGTAAGAAACACTGGCCGGAACTAACCTGAGGAGGAAAGGGTTTATATGGCTCACAGGTCACTATTCAGAAAGAAAGGAAGTCAATCCACCCTAGGCAATTAGAATTTAATATGTCCAGTGTTAGATCAGATAATCAATAAATTCACAAGCACATTTTCCTTGTTTTATTCCTCCAGGCAGGGTTTCTCTATAGCTTTGGAGACTTTCCTGAAAATCATTGTGCAGACTAGACTAGCCTTGAAATCACAAATATCCACCTGTCTCTGCTTCCCAAATGCTGGGTTTACAGTCTTGAGGCACAAATGTCCTGCTACAAGCAGTTTCACCTTAAAATATTTGTATTTTATTTGACAGAAATGTTTTGAGGCCATTATAGTAATTAATTATAGTTGTTTTTCTTAAGATATCTGACTAAAATATTTTAAATCATTTCTCCTGTGTAGTAGTTCCTACAGGATCATATTTAAAATCTAAGACCATAGCTATTAGTTGAATTCATTGAAATATTTTCCTACCATTACATTTTAAAAGAAATGTAATGTACTGCTTTGACATCATACTTTCTCCTTTGGAATCATGAGTTTCTACACAGTTAATTATGTTTTTAAGTAATAGATAAGAACCAGCTTAGTTGTCCTAGGTATCTCTCTCTCTCTCTCTCTCTCTCTCTCTCTCTCTCTCTCTCTCTCTCTCTCTCTCTCTCTCCTCCTTTTCTGTCCTCACCTCTGCTCTTAAACTTCTATTGGAATGGCATGAGTTTTGTTTGGGAAGTATTAAGTTAGTCCTTGGCATTAGAGGAAATGTTTCTATTAGGATATCAGTTCAGGATCACTGATATGCATGTTAAGTTTGAAAGTTTTACTCCATGGAAAAGCTGTTTTACAGAAAGTGTGGATTGCATTGAGATCTTTTTATCTGCCAAGTTAGGACAAACAAACCCGAAAGTGTTGTTGATGTTCTTATTATTCCTAAGTAGATAAGAAGTCCAATTTTGAAGGTCAAGTTTTATATGTGAGAACGAATATTGTGATGTGAGTGTTTGGATAACAGAGTAGGGGCTGGAGTTAGTGTTTCAATAAGTGTACAGTACAGGATTTCTTCTACCATTGTCTTTTACCCATCTCTTTGAGCAGGGAGAAATGTGTATGAACCAAAGTGCTTTCCACCTTATCTTCACCCAAGAGTTGGGTTCTTTCCCCCACTCCCATATCCTCCAGAAAACATCTATGGTGATCAATGTGGCTATTTTCCTACAAGAATCTTCCCTGGTCCACCATTTCCCCCAATGGCAGGTAAGCTTTTTTAATGGTTCTTGTGTATGTCAATGTTTATCTGTGTTTTCTTCAAGTTTGCTTCCAGTTACTGTGTTAAAACTATCCTTAACCAACTTGAGGTTGTAAGGGTTTATATGGTTCACAGGTTATATCCCAGCCACAAGGGAAGTCAAGGCTTCCCTTGACTTAGGGAATTTTGAATTTTCATTGTTTTTTGATAGGTCAGAAAAATCAGCAATTTTACCAGAGGGTTGTTTTTTTTGTTTGTTTGTTTGTTTTGTTTTCCTCAATTCAAGGATTTGCTATCACTTTGGAGCCTGTGTTGGTCTGCTTACCTTCCAAATTAGTACAAACACATCTGAAACTGATGGTGAAGTTATTATTTTTCCTAACTAGGTGAGAAGTATTTATTTGGGAGGTGAAATATGTTGGTGTTAGTGTGTGGATATCAGGATATGGGCCTGACTTAGTGGTTGAACAAGTGTGTAGTATGTGGTTTCAACTTGCATTGTCCTTTACCCATCTCTTCCAACAGGGAGAAATGCATACGAACCATGGGGATTTATACCTTACCTTCCTATAAGAGCTGGGTTCTTCCCCCCACCACCATATCCTCCAGAAAATCTCTATGGAGATCCAAGACATTGCATTCCACCATGGGATTTTGCTAACCCAACTTTTCATCCATTTCCAGATAGGCTACATGAAAGTCCACGTATGACTCAATATTTATCAGCTTTTGTTCAAGTTTGGTTACTATTACTGTGAGAAACATAGGCCAGAACAATCTTCGGGAGAATAGTGTTTATATAGCTCACATGTTACAGTCTATAGTAGGTACTAAACTAGCTAACATTCAGAAAGAATAAAATTCAGAAATTTAAATTTTCATTGTGTATTTGTTGAGTTATTTATTAGGGAAATTTTTACGTAATAGTATATTCTATATGCTGAGGGCAAGGTTGGCACAGGTAGAAGGATGGAACTGGGTGGTGCATCCTGAGTTGTTTCCTTAGGCTGACAGGGCTGAATAGGTCAACATCACCCTGCAAAAGGATATCTGTGCTGTTTAAATTTCTCCTAGTCTGAGGCTGCTTTTGGCACCCTAATGAAGTATATTATTGTATTTAAGTCGCATTGTTCTCTGTACCTGCAAGGGGAGTGGGATATATCAGGGCCATTTGCATCTGTTAATGGTCTGGGAATAAAATTAGTACTCATGTAGCTTTTTTTGGGGGGGTGTAATTTTTGTCTAGATGGGCCAGTACCTTCCACTTTGGAATCCGGAAAGCATGCCACCAAACATGATACTGGGGTAAGTATTGGAAATTGAATTCTACCTGTGGATCTACAACTAGTTTCTTGGTTTTATTAGAACAAGGCT
Source organism: Phodopus roborovskii (assembly GCF_943737965.1). Classification (NCBI taxonomy): domain Eukaryota; kingdom Metazoa; phylum Chordata; class Mammalia; order Rodentia; family Cricetidae; genus Phodopus; species Phodopus roborovskii. The sequence continues at coordinate 79,605 of NW_026126802.1, read as the reverse complement.
TGAGCTCTTCTACTTTGTTATATTAATAAAATGCACTTGCACTTAGATTAACACATTCTTTATTGATTTGTAACCTTCTGTGAAATAGTATGGAGCACAAGGCAGGTTTTGATGGCCCATGTAATCCTATCATTTTGGCAGGCTGAGGCCAGGCATGGTAATTTGAAAGCCAATGTGGACTATATGACTATATGAACTAGCATTTGCCTCAAAAAAATATAAGCTTTAGAAATGCATACACTTTAAGAACACTGGTAGCTCTCCTACATTACCTGGATTTGATTCCTAGCACCTGAGTGTGGGCTCACCACCCTTCTTAACTCCATTTTAAGACATCTGAAATTGTATTCTATCCTTCCAGAATATTGAATGTATAGAGTATGCAGATATGCCTGAAGAAAAAAACACATTCCAGTAAGATGAAAAAATATTAAAATAAACAAACAAAAGAAAGAAACCTGATATCTTCCACTTTATGAAGTACAACATTTAGATGAACTTCCAAGCTTTTTTATGTACTATACACTATTTCAGATATCTTAAAAAGTGTCGTTTTTTGATGTAGCTGAACTGTGTTTTTGTTTTAGGGTGAGCTAGGTAGATTGTTACTAATATGCTTAAAGATTTCTGTTTAATTAGTAAAATTAATTAGGATATCAAATAAGCTGATCCTACACACATGTGGGAAACTCAAACTGTTCACAGACTTGCTGGAATGTCATGGACTTCTTTTTCTTTGCCTGACACTCCCAGTAAAGGAGCTGTGTCAAGCCACTTCACTGACTACTGATGTGGATTATCATTCTGTTACAGAAGGAAATGTTGCCCATCACTAGACCTCCTGAAAACAATGCAGCTGGTCATGGCTTGACTCCTCCACCTGTTCCCAGGCTTAGAGGCCCTAGAGGCTCTAGAGGTCCTAGAGGCCCTGCCTCTCAATATGATCGAAGAGGCCGGATCCCACCACCTCCTCCTCCAGGAAACATCTGTAGAGGTCCTGGACAGTATGTCCCACAAAAGAAATTTGCAGGCCCACAGTTTCCTCCAATGTCAGGTAGGCTTATCTAAAAGTCTCTGTATGTGTCCATTTTTATCTTTTCTCTCCTTCAAGTTTGATTCCTGTTACTGTGAGAAACACAGACCAGAACCAACTTAAGGAGGAAAACATTGCATGGGATCACGGGTTACATTTCAGCAGCAAAGGATTTCAAGGCTTCAACTTGATCCATCTTATGGAATGTTGAATTTGAACTGTGTTATTATAAGCCAGAAGATCAGTAAAATTACAAGCTGTTTTTTGTTTATTTGCTTGTTTTTGTTGTTGTTTTTACATCCACATTGCAGGGTTTCTCTAGCCTTGGAGCCTCTCTTGGAACATTCTCTGTAGATGAGGCTTCCCGTGAGTAATGGAGATCCACCTGTCTCTGCTTCCCATGTACTGGGATTAAATTCAAGTTTAAAATATACCCAGAAGCAAATAGTATTAGGATTAAAACTATGTGTGTTTCATTTGATAGTAATGAATTGAGGCCATTATTTCAAATAATTATTAAATATGGACTTACGATTATAGACTAAAGTGTTTCACAGTATGAATTCTAAGCAATAGTTTTCACATGATCGTGTTTAAAATCCAAAATCAGTTTATTATTTGGTGAATTCATGAAATTCCTTTATACACTTACATTTTAAAATAAATGTAATTAGTTGCTTTTACAGCATAATTACCCCTTTGACATCATGTGTGTGTACACAGTAAGTCATGTTTTCAAGTACTAGAAAAGAACAAGCTCAGTTGTGCTTGGTGACTTATCTCTGCCATGGCCTCTAGTCTTAAGCTCCTTGGAGAACGATATTTGTTTTTTGAGTGAATTTATTCCACTGGCATTATAGGAAATTTCTCTTGTCGAATGTCAGGTCGATATTATCATAGGACTGTTAAGTATGAAAGTTTTACTGTATTGAAATCTATTTTAAAATAGGCCTCCAGCATATTGAGATCTGGCATAGCTACAAGATTGGACAAATACAACTGAAATCATTGGCGATGTTCTTACTTATTAATCATATGTAGCAAAGAAGTCAATTTTTCAATGTAAAGATTTGTTTGTAAATCAAGTATTATATGAGTGTTGACATATTACCACAAGGGCTGGAGATATTGGTTTAATAAGTGTAAGGTATAGGGTTTTACTTTCCGATGACCTAGACCCATCTCCTGAAATTGAGAAAAGTGCATGAACCTATGGGCTTTCAAAATTTCCTCAACAAAAGTGCTGCATTTTCCCAAACCCCCACATCCTGAGTGTAGAAATGATCTCCCTCCAGAATCAATTCCACTTTCCCAACATGCACATGAAACTCCATCCTACACCAGGACCTCCTGAAACACAAGGAGACCTGGCAATTTCCATGACAATAATTTATTGTCATTTGCACTCTGACAACTGCTGTTCGTTCTGTGACTCTGTTGTGGTTCAGAAGGAAGCTTAATACAATTAAATTTCAGAATAGTATTTTGAAAAGAAGGATGATTTAAATACTATCTTTGAGTAAGTTATTTCCATTTATTTCACTATGGATAGTAACATTTACATTGATTATTACCTCTTATATGATGAAGGGAGTTAGGCATACAGTCTTAGTGATGAGGATACCTTAAACTCTAACCTCTGTCTCTTTACACCAGGAATGTGTAGAACATCTGGTTGTAGACAATTGTAAAAGTAACTGTAGCTACAATCAATCAAATTTTAATTGAAGTAAATTCTTATTTGGCAGTGTTAATATTAAAACCAGCTTGTGTCCCATAAACATGGTTCCATAAATGAGTACTTTTTACTATGTAGTTCCAGAGGGAAGGGTCTGAGCTGGATAAATGGTGGATCACTGGTTAATACTGGCTCCTCCACAAGAACTGAGGACTTGGCCTTTGTTCCCAGCATCCACATATAGCTATAGTGCAAGGCAATACTCTCTGTTGGGATGGTAGTACTCCCTGTTAGCAGCATATCTTGGCAGATATACCATGACTGGGGCATCCCTAGTATCTTCTTTCTGTGTATCACATTCATGTGTGATGTATGAGAAGGCCAGAACTGGGCATCAAAGCCCCTGGAAGTGCTGTTACAGATGGTTGTTAGCTGTTGTATTGTTGCTGGGAATTAAACACAGGTCCTAAGGAAGAGCAGCCTGTATCCTTAAACACTGAACCCATTTATCCACACCATTCATGTTGATAATATTTTAGGAGTGCCACCTAATGTGTGTGTGGAAGGGTAATTGTGGTGACATAGTAATGGTTTCCTATATTTGGCCATAGTACAAACTGTCCTTTGCTCCCTAGGTATCATCTCATTGGTCTCTATTTGCAGATGATATGATAGTTTACATAAGTGACACAATAAACTCTACCACGGAACTCCTACAGCTGATAAACACCTTCAGCAAACTAGCAGGATACAAGATAAACTCAAAAAAGTCAGTAGCCCTACAATTTTCAGACGACAAAGAGACAGAGAAAGAAATCAGAGAAACATCACCCTTTACAATAGCCACAAGCAACATCAGGTATCTTGGGGTAACATTTACCAATCAAGTGAAAGACCTATATAATAACTTGGTCGCTCAAAACAAAGAAATTAAAGATACCAGAAAATGAAAAGATCTCCCATGCTCTTAGGTAGGATAAACATAGTAAATATGGCACCTACAGATTCAATGCGATTCCCATTAAAATCCCACCACAATTCTTCACTGACCTTGAAAGGATAATAATCAACTTTATGTGGAAAAACAAAATCCCAGGATAGCCAAAAAAAAAAAAAAAAAAAAAAAAAAAAACACCCTATACAATAAAAGAACTTCAGGAACTTCAGGAAGCATCACCATTCCTGACTTTAAGCTCTACTACAGAATTATAGTTCTGAAAACAGCCTGGTATTGGCATAAAAATAGACAGGTAGACCAATGGAATCTAATTGAAAATCCTCATATTATCCCACATACCTATGAACACCTGATTTTTGACAAAACAGCAAAAATTATACAATGGGAAAAGGATAGCATCTCCAATAAATGGTGCTGGCACAATTGGATGAGGATGTGTAGAAGACTACGGAAAGAACTATGTCTGCTGCCATGCACAATATGCAAGTCCAAATGGATCAAAGACCTCAACATCAATCCAACCACATTGAACCTCTTAGAATAGAAAGTAGGAGGTATCCTTGAACAAATTGGTATAGGATACCACTTCCTGAATGGGGCACAGAAACTGAGACGAAAAATTAATAAATGGGAACTCTCCAAACTTTCTGTAAACAAAGGACACAGTGGACAAGACCAAATGGCAGCCCACAGAATGGGAAAGATGTTCACAAATCCTATATCCCACAAAGGGCTGATCTCCAAAAATGCAAACAACTCAAGAAACTAGACAACAAAACACAAAATGAGCCTATTAAAAAATAGGGTACATAACTGAAGAAAGAATTCTCAATAGGGGAAATCAAAAAGGCTGAAAGACACTTAAGAAAGTGCTCCACATCCTTAGCTATCAGGGAAATGCATATCAAAACAACATTGAGATACCTGTTGTTGTTATGCCTGCATTCTCAGTATTGGGGATATCTTAACAACTATTATCTATTTCATTAGTCCAGGAATGTGTAGAAACATGTGGTTCCAGACAAACGTATAGGTATCTGCAGGTATAGCCCCTCAAAATTTAATTGAAGTAAAGTCTTATTTGGCAGTGTCCCATCAACATGGTTCCATAATGAGTACGTTTCATTCTGTGCTTCCAGAGGGCAGGGTCTGTGGCTGGAAAAAAATGGTAGGTGACTGGTTAATACGGGCTCCTCCAGCAGAACTGAGGACTTGGGCTTTGTTCCCAGCATCTACATAGAGCTTCGGTGCAAGGCACTTTTCTCTTTTGGGCTGTAAGTACGCCCTGTTAGCAGCCCTCCTTGGCAGCTATCCCATGATTGTGGCAATGCTTCCATCTTATTTCTGTGTATCACGCTCATGTGTGACACATGTGAAGGACATAAGAAGCCTTCAGAGAACCTGGTATTGCAGATACAGATGGCTGTCAGCTGCTGTGTAGTTTCTGTGAACCAAGCACGGGTCCTAAGGAAGAGTGGACTGTTCCCTTGACCACTGGAGCCATTTGACCACACCATTCATGCTGTGAACGATATAGGTGTGTCAGCTATTGTGTGTGTGTATGTGTAAGGTTAGTTTTGATGCCATAGTAATGCATTCCATTATCTGGCCATAATACAAACTCTCCTGAGTTCCATGGGTATCATCTCATAGATTACAGTCCATTTATATCCATCCTGTTTCCTACAACGATATGAAGCCGGCCGATGCCAGTGGATATTTAAACGACTACCTGTAAAATAATTTGTTTTCTTGTTCTTAATAAATTATCTTATTCCATCATTTATATTTAGTAGATTTAACCTGTCAGGTTGCCTGCTACTGTCACTCATTATACACTGAATCAGGAAAGGTGTGTTTCTGTTGTAGTTATAAATGCAATGGACATAAACAAATATAATATTAAGAAATTGAACTTTTCATTATATGTTTGTTGAGTCACTTGTAAGGGTTCTCGACCATAACAGTGCCTGTCCAGTCCTGAAGGAAAGGTTGGCATACCATGCAGACAGGATGTGAATGCTGAATCTCTAGTTGTTCTTTAAGGCTAATAAGCAAGATTGCCTAAGAGCCAGCTGTACATGTCACCAGCACACTTCAAAACCATATGTGTTCTATCGAAATTCTCCCAAGTCTGAGGCTGCTTTTGTCACCGTGATGAGCATTGCTATCGTATTCCTGTCGCCCTGTATTCTATCCCGACAAGGGGAATGGGACATGTCAGTGGTATTTGGATTGGGAAACCTCCTGAAAATAAAGGGAGATCTCATGAATTTTCCTGGTTTAACTTCTAGGTGAGCCAGTGTGCTCAACATTGGAGTCCGGGAAGAGTGCCACCAAACACGACCCCATGGTAAGTTGTGAAAATTGACATCTACCCGTGGATCCACAAGGAGTTTCTAGGTTTCATTAGAACAAGACTTGAGCTCTTGTGCGTTGTGATATTTATTAAGTATACTTAGACCTAGCATCACCACTCATTGTTGACCTGTAACCTTCTGTGAAATCATACAGATCACGGGCCAGGGATTGATGGCCCACGTGTTCCTAGCATTTTGCAGATTCAGGCAGGAGCATGGCATTTTCAAAGCCTGCGTGGGCTATATGGACAGAATGTGCCTTGAAAACCTGGTAGGACTGAAAAGGCATACACTATTAAAAGCATTCGCTGCTCTTTTGAAGGACCTGGTTTTGATTCCCAGAAACTCTGTGGTGGCTCACCACCCATCTTAACTCCATTTCAAGGGATCTGATGTCCTATTCTGCCCTTCAAGAACAGTGAGTGAAAATAGTATGCAGACATACATGGAGTCAAAAATGCCCTTTCTGTGAAATGAAAAAAAAAATGCTAACAAAAACAAGAGAAAAATAATAATAATAAAACACTGATATCTCCCACTTCAACTTTTAACACTTTTAGATGACATTCAACATTTGTTCAATTGTAATGCTCTTTTTCAGACTTCTGTCCTGCAAATCTTACTGGAATCTTAATATGTATCTATTTTACTTTTAACACACAGCCTTGATTTTGTTCATTGTGGAAATATGCTCAACTCAAGAGTTTTCCTATTTGTGTGTGTCTGATAAAAACCGTCGTTATTTTTCGATTCCAGATAGGTTTTTCCATTAGAGATGCTTCCAGTCTTCGATCCCACTGTATTGACCATGTGGCCACATACTGACAGAACTATACCAATATCTGAATGGGAGTTCATGTATTCAAGGCCATTGTCTCTAACTACCTCCTGCTGCATGTCTGTTTCATAAAGTGTCTGTCTATCTAGATCAGCATGAACTGTGTGTTTGTTTGAGGGTGAGCTAGGGAGAGTGTCACTGCCATGTTTAACGATTTGTGCTGAACTAGTAACACTAGTTAGGATAGCGATTAGGCGGCACCTGTACACATGTGTCAAACTGGGGCTGTTACATGGCTTGCTGGAATGTCATGGAATGCTTTCTTCTGTGCCTGACAATCCCGGTAAAGGAATAGTGAAGCAAACTACCTCACTGACAGCATATTGTCACTCTGTTCCAGGAGACACGTTTGCCCACCTCTGGCCATAATGCACATGATGCAGCTGGACATGAATTGACTCCTCCACTTGGTTCTGAGCTTAGAGGACCTGAGGGCCCTGCCTTTAAAGTTGATCCAAGAGGCCAGATCCCACCACCTCCTCCTCAAGGAAACGTCTGTGGAGGTTCTGGATGGTATTTCCCACCAGGGGACTTTGTGGGACCACCGTTTCCTCCAATGCCAGGTAGGTTTTGTTTTAAAAGTCTGAGTATTTTTGAATGTTGATCTGTGCTTAACTTAAAGTTTGTTTCTTGATTCTGTTAGAAACAGTTCCCAGAGCAAACATGAGAAGGAAAGGGTCATGAGGGCTCTCAGTTTACAGTCCAAATGTCTATGATGTCTAGGCATCACCTTAATACACATTATGGAATTTTGATAATGAATTGTGTCCTGACAGGCCAGAAGAATTGTAAATTTCCAAGTTGTGTCTGTTTTTATTGTCTGTTTTCCTTTTTTTTTTCTCCCCACCCTATATGGTGAGCTTTTCCCCCAATTTTCTGTTCATCAGGCCTCCCTAACATCATAGATATCCACATATATTTGATTCCTGGGTGCGGAGAGTAGATTCCTGGGCCACACATGCCCAGCTGCAAACCGTTTTCAGATTAAATTTCTGTGTCTTCATTGATAAGAATGTACCGAGGCCAATATAGCCTGTAATGACTCAATGTTTTGGCTGAAAATTCCGGAGTCAATTACTTCAAAGTTGTCCCCCAAAGTCATTGTTCCCATCCAATCATATTTAAAATCTAAAATACATTTAATATTTTGTTGCTGTGAATCATGTGTCCATGTGTCTATAACATGAAGAAGAAGAACGAATCAGTGCTCCCAGGTGTCTCCTCTCTGCCATGGCCTCTATTATTATACTCCTAGGAGAATGATATGCCTTTTTTTAGGGTGCAAGTCCTTTCTCTGACTTTACAGGATATTTCACGTTGAGGATGACAGGTTGGTCTCACGATAGGAATGTGAATTCTCAAAGTTTACTCCATGGAAAAGGTCTTTTACAGTAAGACGTCAATGCACTGAGATCACATATAGCTCTTTAGATAGGACAAATACACCTTTACAAGTACATATTTCCACTCAAGATTTATTCCTTTGATCATGTATTGTGGTGTTGAGTTGGGCAGGTCAAAAATAGGGTCTGGAGCTTTTGGTTGCATAAAGTTTAACGTAAACGGGTTCAGCTTCACTGTCCTACTCCTAAATCTTGGATCCTGAGAAACGTGGAGGTGCCGAGTCGCATTCCATCTTAACTTCCCCAAAGAGGCACAGTGGCCCCACTCACACATCATGAAAGCATATATGAGCCCCCACCAGACTCGATTCCCCCTTCCCAACAACCAGCTCTCGAACGTGCAAACTGCACCTGCAGGAACCTCCAGAAACACAAGGAGACCTGGCACTTGCCATGGCAGTCAGTTCTTCTCATTGGCTGTTTAGGCGACTGCTGTTCCTTCTGTACTGCTGCTGTTGCTCAGTTGAAAGGCTAATGCAATTAGAATTTCAGATTAGTTTTTGGAAAGGAAGTGTGATGTGATTACTAACCTCATGAGTAAGGTATTTCCCTTTGATCTCCATATGGATAGTATCTTTTAATTGGATTATTATGTCTAATATAATCGTTGTTGTTATGCCTGCATTCTCAGTATTGGGGATATCTTAACCACTACTATCTATTTCATTAGTCCAGGAATGTGTAGAAACATCTGGCTCCAGACAAACGTATAGGTACCTGCAGGTATAGTCCCTCAAATTTTATTTGAAGTAAAGTCTTTTTTGGCAGTGTTAATATTAAACCCAGCCAGTGTCCCATCAACATGGTTCCATAATGAGTACGTTTTATTCTGTGCTTCCAGAGGGCAGGGTCTGTGGCTGGAAAAAAATGGTAGGTGACTGGTTAATACTGGCTCCTCCAGCAGAACTGAGGACTTGGGCTTTGTTCCCAGCATCTACATAGAGCTTCGGTGCAAGGCACTTTTCTCTTTTGGGCTGTAAGTATGCCCTGTTAGCAGCCCTCCTTGGCAGCTATCCCATGATTGTGGCAATGCTTCCATCTTATTTCTGTGTCTCACGCTCATGTGTGACACATGTGAAAGACATAGGAAGCCTTCAGAGAACCTGGATTTGCAGATACAGATGGCTGTCAGCTGCTGTGTAGTTTCTGTGAACCAAGCACGGGTCCTAAAGAAGAGTGGACTGTTCCCTTGACCACTGGAGCCATTTGACCACACCATTCATGCTGTGAACGATATAGGTGTGTCAGCTAATGTGTGTGTGTATGTGTAAGGTTAGTTTTGATGCCATAGTAATGCATTCCATTATCTGGCCATAATACAAACTCTCCTGAGTTCCATGGGTATCATCTCATAGATTACAGTCCATTTATATCCATCCTGTTTCCTACAACGATATGAAGCCGGCCGATGCCAGTGGATATTTAAACGACTACCTGTAAAATAATTTGTTTTCTTGTTCTTAATAAATTATCTTATTCCATCATTTATATTTAGTAGATTTAACCTGTCAGGTTGCCTGCTACTGTCACTCATTATACACTGAATCAGTAAAGGTGTGTTTCTGTTGTAGTTATAAATGCAATGGACATAAACAAAAAATAATATTAAGAAATTGAACTTTTCATTATATGTTTGTTGAGTCACTTGTAAGGGTTCTCGACCATAACAGTGCCCGTCCAGTCCTGAAGGAAAGGTTGGCATACCATGCAGACAGGATGTGAATGCTGAATCTCTAGTTGTTCTTTAAGGCTAATAAGCAAGATTGCCTAAGAGCCAGCTGTACATGTCACCAGCACACTTCAAAACCATATGTGTTCTATCGAAATTCTCCCAAGTCTGAGGCTGCTTTTGTCACCGTGATGAGCATTGCTATCGTATTCCTGTCGCCCTGTATTCTATCCCGACAAGGGGAATGGGACATGTCAGTGGTATTTGGATTGGGAAACCTCCTGAAAATAAAGGGAGAACTCATGAATTTTCCTGGTTTAACTTCTAGGTGAGCCAGTGTGCTCAACATTGGAGTCCGGGAAGAGTGCCACCAAACACGACCCCGTGGTAAGTTGTGGAAATTGACATCTACCCGTGGATCCACAAGGAATTTCTAGGTTTCATTAGAACAAGACTTGAGCTCTTGTGCGTTGTGATATTTATTAATTATACTTAGACCTAGCATCACCTCTCATTGTTGACCTGTAACCTTCTGTGAAATCATACAGATCACGGGCCAGGGATTGATGGCCCACGTGTTCCTAGCATTTTGCAGATTCAGGCATGAGCATGGCATTTTCAAAGCCTGCGTGGGCTATATGGACAGAATGTGCCTTGAAAACCTGGTAAGACTGAAAAGGCATACACTATTAAAAGCATTCGCTGCTCTTTTGAAGGACCTGGTTTTGACTCCCAGAAACTCTGTGGTGGCTCACCACCCATCTTAACTCCATTTCAAGGGATCTGATGTCCTATTCTGCCCTTCAAGAACAGTGAGTGAAAATAGTATGCAGACATACATGGAGTCAAAAATGCCCTTTCTGTGAAATGAAAAAAAAAAAATGCTAACAAAAACAAGAGAAAAACAATGATAAAAAAAACATGATATCTCCCACTTCAACTTTTAACACTTTTAGATGACATTCAACATTTGTTCAATTGTAATGCTATTTTTCAGACTTCTTTCCTGCAAATCTTACTGGAATCGTAATATGTATCTATTTTACTTTTAACACACAGCCTTGAATTTGTTCATTGTGGAAATATGCTCAACTCAAGAGTTTTCCTATTTGTGTGTGTCTGATAAAAACCGTCGTTATTTTTCGATTCCAGATAGGATTTTCCATTAGAGATGCTTCCAGTCTTCGATCCCACTGTATTGACCATGTGGCCACAAACTGACAGAACTATACCAATATCTGAATGGGAGTTCATGTATTCAAGGCCATTGTCTCTAACTACCTCCTGGTGCACAACTGTTTCATAAAGTGTCTGTCTATCTAGATCAGCATGAACTATGTGTTTGTTTGAGGGTGAACTAGGGAGAGTGTCACTGCCATGTTTAACAATTTGTGCTGAACTAGTAACCCTAGTTAGGATAGCGAGTAGACAGCACCTGTACACATGTGGCAAACTGGGGCTGTTACATGGCTTGCTGGAATGTCATGGAATGCTTTCTTCTGTGCCTGACACTCCCAGTAAAGCAATAGTGAAGCAAACTACCTCACTGACAGCATATTGTCACTCTGTTCCAGGAGACACTTTTGCCCACCTCTGGCCATGATGCACATGATGCAGCTGGACATGAATTGACTCCTCCACTTGGTTCTGAGCTTAGAGGACCTGAGGGCCCTGCCTTTAAAGTTGATCCAAGAGGCCAGATCCCACCACCTCCTCCTCCAGGAAATGCCTGTGGAGGTCCTGGATGGTATTTCCCACCAGGGGACTTTGTGGGACCACCGTTTCCTCCAATGCCAGGTAGGTTTTGTTTTAAAAGTCTGAGTATTTTTGAATGTTGATCTGTGCTTAACTTAAAGTATGTTTCTTCATTCTGTTAGAAACAGTTCCCAAAACCAACTGGATAAGGAAAGGGTCATGAGGGCCCTCAGTTTACAGTCCAAATGTCTATGATGTCAAGGCTTCACCTTGATACACATTATGGAATTTTGAAAATGAATTGTGTTCTGACAGACCAGAAGAACAGTACATTTCCAAGTTGTGTCTGTTTTTATTGTCTGTTTTTCTTTTTTTTTTCTTCTCCCCACCCTATATGGTGAGCATGTCCCCCAATTTTCTGTTCATCAGGCCTCCCTAACATCATAGATATCCACATATATTTGATTCCTAGGTGCGGAGAGTAGAATCCTGGGCCACACATGCCCTGCTGCAAACCGTTTTCAGATTAAATTTCTGTGTCTTCATTGATAAGAATGTACCGAGGCCAATATAGCATGTAATGACTCAATGTTTAGGCTAAAAATTCCGGAGTCAATTAGCATCATGAAGTATTTCCCCCAAAGTCATTGTTCCCACCCAATCATATTTAAAATCTAAAATACATTTAATATTTTGTTGCTGTGAATCAAGTGTCCATGTGTCTATAACATTAAGAAGAAGAAACAATCAGTGCTCCTAGGTGTCTCTTCTCTGTCATGGCCTCTATTATTACACTCCTAGGGAAATGATATGCCTTTATTGGGGTGCAAGTCCTTTCTCTGACATTACAGGGAATTTCACGTTGAGGATGACAGGTTGGCCTCATGATAGGAAAGTGAATTCTGAAAGTTTACTCCATTGAAAGCTGTATTACAGTAAGACGTCAATGAACTGAGATCTCATATAGCTCTTTAGATAGGACAAATACACCTTAAAGTGTTAGTTATGTTATCTCTTATTAATGCTATGTACTTTACAAGTACATATTTCCACTCAAGATTTATTCCTTTGATCATGTATTGTGGTGTTGAGTTGGGAACATCAAAAACATGGTCTGGAGCTTTGGTTGCATACAGTGAAACGTAAACAGGGTTCAGCTTCTCTTCCTAAATCTTGGATCCTGAGAAACGTGGGGGTGCCGTGTCACATTCCATCTTCACTTCCCCAAAGATGCACAGTGGCCCCATTCACAAATCATGAAAGTATATATGAGCTCCCACCAGACTCGTTTCTCCCTTCCCAACAACCAGCTCCCGAACGTGCAAAATGCACCTGCAGGCACCTCCTGATACACAAGGAGACTTGTCACTTTCCATGGCAGTCGGTTCTTCTCATTGGCTGTTTAGGCGACTGTTGTTCCTTCTGTACTGCTGCTGTTGCTCAGTTGGAAGCCTAATGCAATTAGAATTTCAGATTAGTTTTTGAAAAGACGTGTGATATGATTACTAACTTTATGAATAAGGTATTTCCCTTTGATCTCCATATGGATAGTATCTTTTAATTGGATAATTATGTCTAACATAATCGTTGTTGTTATGCCTGCATTCTCAGTATTGGGGATATCTTAACAACTATTATCTATTTCATCAGTCCAGGAATGTGTAGAAACATGTGGTTCCAGACAAACGTATAGGTACCTGCAGGTATAGCCCCTCAAAATTTAATTGAAGTAAAGTCTTATTTGGCAGTGTTAATTTAAACCCAGCCAGTGTCCCATCTACATGGTTCCATAATGAGTACGTTTTATTCTGTGCTTCCAGAGGGCAGGGTCTGTGGCTGGAAAATAATGGTAGGTGACTGGTTAATACTGGCTCCTCCAGCAGAACTGAGGACTTGGGCTTTGTTCCCAGCATCTACATAGAGCTTCGGTGCAAGGCACTTTTCTCTTTTGGGCTGTAAGTACGCCCTGTTAGCAGCCCTCCTTGGCAGCTATCCCATGATTGTGGCAATGCTTCCATCTTATTTCTGTGTCTCACGCTCATGTGTGACACATGTGAAAGACATAGGAAGCCTTCAGAGAACCTGGATTTGCAGATACAGATGGCTGTCAGCTGCTGTGTAGTTTCTGTGAACCAAGCACGGGTCCTAAAGAAGAGTGGATTGTTCCCTTGACCACTGGAGCCATTTGACCACACCATTCATGCTGTGAACGATATAGGTGTGTCAGCTAATGTGTGTGTGTATGTGTAAGGTTAGTTTTGATGCCATAGTAATGCATTCCATTATCTGGCCATAACACAAACTCTCCTGAGTTCCATGGGTATCATCTCATAGATTACCGTCCATTTATATCCATACTGTTTCCTACAACGATATGAAGCCGGCCGATGCCAGTGGATATTTAAACGACTACCTGTAAAATAATTTGTTTTCTTGTTCTTAATAAATTATCTTATTCCATCATTTATATTTAGTAGATTTAACCTGTCAGGTTGCCTGCTACTGTCACTCATTATACACTGAATCAGGAAAGGTGTGTTTCTGTTGTAGTTATAAATGCAATGGACATAAACAAAAAATAATATTAAGAAATTGAACTTTTCATTATATGTTTGTTGAGTCACTTGTAAGGGTTCTCGACCATAACAGTGCCTGTCCAGTCCTGAAGGAAAGGTTGGCATACCATGCAGACAGGATGTGAATGCTGAATCTCTAGTTGTTCTTTAAGGCTAATAAGCAAGATTGCCTAAGAGCCAGCTGTACATGTCACCAGCACACTTCAAAACCATATGTGTTCTATCGAAATTCTCCCAAGTCTGAGGCTGCTTTTGTCACCGTGATGAGCATTGCTATCGTATTCCTGTCGCCCTGTATTCTATCCCGACAAGGGGAATGGGACATGTCAGTGGTATTTGGATTGGGAAACCTCCTGAAAATAAAGGGAGAACTCATGAATTTTCCTGGTTTAACTTCTAGGTGAGCCAGTGTGCTCAACATTGGAGTCCGGGAAGAGTGCCACCAAACACGACCCCGTGGTAAGTTGTGGAAATTGACATCTACCCGTGGATCCACAAGGAGTTTCTAGGTTTCATTAGAACAAGACTTGAGCTCTTGTGCGTTGTGATATTTATTAATTATACTTAGACCTAGCATCACCACTCATTGTTGACCTGTAACCTTCTGTGAAATCATACAGATCACGGGCCAGGGATTGATGGCCCACGTGTTCCTAGCATTTTGCAGATTCAGGCAGGAGCATGGCATTTTCAAAGCCTGCGTGGGCTATATGGACAGAATGTGCCTTGAAAATCTGGTAGGACTGAAAAGGCATACACTATTAAAAGCATTCACTGCTCTTTTGAAGGACCTGGTTTTGATTCCCAGAAACTCTGTGGTGGCTCACCACCCATCTTAACTCCATTTCAAGGGATCTGATGTCCTATTCTGCCCTTCAAGAACAGTGAGTGAAAATAGTATGCAGACATACATGGAGTCAAAATTGCCCTTTCTGTGAAATGAAAAAAAAAATGCTAACAAAAACAAGAGAAAAACAATGATTAAAAAAAAACACACTGATATCTCCCACTTCAACTTTTAACACTTTTAGATGACATTCAACATTTGTTCAATTGTAATGCTCTTTTTCAGACTTCTGTCCTGCAAATCTTACTGGAATCTTAACATGTATCTATTTTACATTTAACACACAGCCTTGATTTTTTTCATTGTGGAAATATGCTCAACTCAAGAGTTTTCCTATTTGTGTGTGTCTGATAAAAACCGTCGTTATTTTTCGATTCCAGATAGGTTTTTCCATTAGAGATGCTTCCAGTCTTCGATCCCACTGTATTGACCATGTGGCCACAAACTGACAGAACTATACCAATATCTGACTGGGAGTTCATGTATTCAAGGCCTTTGTCTCTAACTACCTCCTGGTGCATATCTGTTACATAAAGTGTCTGTCTATCTAGATCAGCATGAACTATGTGTTTGTTTGAGGGTGAACTAGGGAGAGTGTCTCTGCCATGTTTAACAATTTGTGCTGAACTAGTAACCCTAGTTAGGATAGCGAGTAGACAGCACCTGTACACATGTGGCAAACTGGGGCTGTTACATGGCTTGCTGGAATGTCATGGAATGCTTTCTTCTGTGCCTGACACTCCCAGTAAAGCAATAGTGAAGCAAACTACCTCACTGACAGCATATTGTCACTCTGTTCCAGGAGACACTTTTGCCCACCTCTGGCCATGATGCACATGATGCAGCTGGACATGAATTGACTCCTCCACTTGGTTCTGAGCTTAGAGGACCTGAGGGCCCTGCCTTTATAGTTGATCCAAGAGGCCAGATCCCACCACCTCCTCCTCCAGGAAATGCCTGTGGAGGTCCTGGATGGTATTTCCCACCAGGGGACTTTGTGGGACCACCGTTTCCTCCAATGCCAGGTAGGTTTTGTTTTAAAAGTCTGAGTATTTTTGAATGTTGATCTGTGCTTAACTTAAAGTATGTTTCTTCATTCTGTTAGAAACAGTTCCCAAAACCAACTGGATAAGGAAAGGATCATGAGGGCCCTCAGTTTACAGTCCAAATGTCTATGATGTCAAGGCTTCACCTTGATACACATTATGGAATTTTGAAAATGAATTGTGTTCTGACAGACCAGAAGAACAGTACATTTCCAAGTTGTGTCTGTTTTTATTGTCTGTTTTTCTTTTTTTTTTCTCCCCACCTTATATGGTGAGCATGTTCCCCCAATTTTCTGTTCATCAGGCCTCCCTAACATCATAGATATCCACATATATTTGATTCCTAGGTGTTTTTATTGTCTGTTTTTCTTTTTCTCTACACCTCACTTGGTGAGACTGTCCTGGAATTTTCTATTTATCAGGCCTCTCTAAAAACATAGATATCCACATATATTTGATTCCCAGGTGTGGAGAGTAAATTCCTGGGCCACACATGTCCATCTGCAAACCGTTTTCAGATTTAATTTCTGTGTCTTCATTGATGAGAATGTACCGAGGCCAATATAGCATGTAATGTCTCGATGTTTTGGCTAAAAATTCAGGAGTCAATTACTTCAAAGTTTTCTCCATTATCATTGTTCCCACCCAATCATGTTTAAAATCTAAAATACATTTAATATTTTGTTCCTGTGAATCATGTATCCATGTGTCTATAACATAAAGAAGAAGAACCAATCAGTGCTCCTAGGTGTCCTCTCTGCCATGGCCTCTAGTTGTATGCTCCTAGGTGAAAGATATGCCTTTTTTAGGGTGCAAGTCCTTTCTCTGACATTACAGGGAATTTCACGTTTAGGAAGTCAGGTTCGTGTCACGATAGGAATGTGAATTCTGAAAGTTTACTCCATTGAAGAGCTCTTTTGCAGTAAGACTTCAGTGCACTGAGATCTCATATATCTCTTTAGATAGTACAAATACCCCTGGAAGTGTTAGTGATATTAGAACTTATTAATGCTATGTACTGAACAAGTACGTAACCCACTTAAGATATATTTGTTTGATTATATATTGTGCTTTTGAATTGGGCAGATCAAAAATAGTGTCTGGAGCTTTTGGTTGCATAAGTGAAACGTAAATGGGTTCAACTTCACTGTCCTACTCCTAAATATTGGATCCTTAGAAACGTGGAGGTGCTGAGTCGCATTCCATCTTACCTTGCCCAAAGAAGCACAATGGCCCCACTTACACAACATGATAGTATATATGAGCCCCCTCCAGACTTCATTCGCCCTTCCCAACAGCCAGCACCGGAACCTACAAACTGCACTTGCAGGGACCTCCCTGAAACACAAGTAGACATGGCACTTTCCATGGCACTCAGTTCTTCTAATTGGCTGTTTAGGCGACTGATGTTCCTTCTGTACTGCTCCTGGTGCTCAGCTGGAAGAATAATGCAATTAGAATTTCAGATTATTTTTTAAAAAGTACGTGTGATATGAATACTAATCATATGAGTAAGTTATTTCCCTTTGATTTCAATATGGATAGTATCTTTTAATTGGATTATTATGTTTAATAATATCCTGGTAGATATGCATTCAGTCTCCCTATTGGGGATATCTTCACCACTACTCTCAAAGTTTTTAGACCAGGAATGTGTAGAAACATATGGTTATAGACAAACGTATTGGTATCTACAGCTTTAGTCAAATTGTAATTGAGGGATAGTCATATTTGGCAGTGTTGATATTAAACCCAGCCAGTGTCCCATCAACATGATTCCATAATGACGTCATTTTACTCTGTGCTTCCAGAGGGAAGAATCTGTGGCTGGAGAAGTAGTAGGTGACTGGTTAATACTGGCTCATCTAGCAGAACTTAGGACTTGGGCTTTGTTCTCAGCATCTTCATAGAGATTCAGTGCAAGGCATTTTTCTGTTTTTGGCTGGTAGTGTGCCCTGTTAGCAGCCCTCCTTGGCAGTTATCCCATGAATTTGGCAATGCTTCTATCTTCTTTCTGCATATCACATTCATGTGTGAGGCATGTTAAAGACCAAAGAAGCCTTCAGAGACCCTGGAATTGCAGATACCGATGGCTGTCAGCTGCTGTGTAGTTTCTGTGAACCAAGCACGGGTCCTAAGGAAGAGTAGACTGTTCCCTTGACCATTTGACCACACTATTCATGCTCTGAAAGATATAGGTGTGTCAGCTAATGTGTGTGTGTATGTGTAAGGTTAGTTTTGATGGCATAGTAATGATTTACTATACCCATCACCACTTAAGCCATTTTTCCAGAACTTTATTTTGTCTAATATTTTTGGCTTGTAATCCAATGTATGTGTTGAAGTTTGGCTTTGATGCAAGAGGAAGGGTTTCCTGTATCTGGTCATAATACAAACTTACTCTTCCATAGCTTCCATCATTCTTTTTAAGGCATTTAGATAGATCCTGTTTACCACACAAGGACATTAGGCAGGCAAATATCAATGGATATGTAAAAGACTACCAGTAAAACAATTTGTGTTCTTGTTCTTAATTAATTATCTAATTTAATATTTTTATATACAGTCGATTGATTCCTTCAAGATGTCTTCAGGTATCACTAAGTATTCACTAATGTAGGGAATGATGTTTATCTACTATAGATATTATAGTAACTAATATTAAGATATAATAAAATTCAGAAATTTCAATATTCATTGTGTAATTGTTGCATTATCTATAAGGGTACCTATAAACTGAAATATATCATATGTACTGAGGGAAAGGTTGGCACACCTGGAAAACGGGAAGTCCATTCTGTATTCGAATTTGGTCATTTAAGGTGACTGGTCAAGTTTGCCAAGTGTCATTTGGATGCATCAGCCACATACTACAAAAGTATGTCTGTAATTTTGAATTTTGTCTAAGTCTGGGGCTGCTTCGTGTCGACCTGTTCTGTGTCCCAGCAAGGGGAGTGGAACAAGTCACTGTCATTTTGATCTGGAAATGATCTGGGAATAATGTAAGAATTCATGAGTTTCACTGGTTTCATTTTTTGGTCTAGATGCACCAGTCACTTCCACATTGGAATCTGGTAGCAGTGCCACCAAACATGACCCTGTGGTAAGTATTAGAAATTGTATTCTACCTATAGATCAACAACTGGTTTCTTATTTTATTAGAACAAGGTTAGAGTTGTTTCATATGTGATATTAATTAAATATACTTTCAATTATCTGTAACACTTTCATTGTTGGCTTGTAACTTTCTGTGAAATTTTACAGAATACAAGCCAGAATTTGATGGTCCATGCGTTCCTTGCAATTTGCTGGCTGACCCAGGAGGAGGGGAATTTCAAGCCAGTCTGGGTTATTTAGGATAATTTGCCTCAAAAAATTAACCTAGAGTAGAGAAATGGCTTACACTTTTAAGACCACTGGCTGGCTCTCCTACAGGACATGGGTTTAACTCCCCACTCCTGTGTAGTTGATGACCATCCTTCTTAATTCCTGTTCATGGGATATGATGCCCTATCATATATTTCCAGAATATTGAATGGATACAATATGTTGAAATACATGCAGGCAAATTCCCATGTCTCTGAAATAAAAAATATCCTAAAATAAGCAAACAAGAGAAATAAACCTGATATCGAACACTTCAAGTAGTACACTTTTAGATGAATTCCAAGCTTGTTTACTTTCAGTACCCTCTTTCAGATTTTCTTTCTTGAAATCTTTTTGGGATCCTATTATGTATGTATTTTACCTATTATATATGTATTTATCCTGCACATTGTATTCTGGGAAGAATGCCAACAAACATCATCCTAACGTAAGTACTGAACATTGAATTCTACCCGTGGATGCACACCTAGTTTCTTGTTTATTTTAGAGCAAGGCTTGAGTTAAATATACTTGCACTTAGCATTAACTTTCTTTGTTGGTCTGTAACCTTATGTGAAATTGTTTAGCTCACTAGCCTTTGTTTGATGGTACATGTGATCCCAGCAGTTTCCAGAGTGAGGCAGTAGGATGGGAATATATAATCCAGTGTGGGCTATATATGCAGAATATGCCTCATTAAACCACACAGACTTGAGAAATGGCATTCCAGTTAAATGCAATGTCTCCTTTTATACAGGACCTAGGTTTAATTTCCAAGCTTGGAGTGGTGGCTCACAATCCATCTTACCTCCAAGGGATTTGCATATTCTATCCTTACAGAACACTGAATGACTATAGTATGCAGACATACATACAGGAAAATATACCATATCTGTGAAATGAAAAAAAAAACACTAAAATAATCCAACAAGAAAAAGAAACCAGATATCTCCCATTCAAGAAGTTCAACTTTTACATGAACTTCCAAGCTTGTTTACTTGCTTTACACTATTTCATAAATTCTTGGAATCTTATTTGAATATTAATATGTATGTATTTTACTTTTCAAATGACTTTGTCATTTTATAAATGTCCACATATCAATCATTTTCCTGTGTGTGTGTGTGTGTGTGTGTGTGTGTGTGTGTGTGTGTTTGTTCGATTAAAACGTGTCTGCTTTCTTTTCTTTTTTTTTTCTTTTTCTTTTTTTTAACTAGAGATAGTGTTCCCATTAGATATGGTGCCAGTCATGGACCTCACTGAATTTGTTGAATTCCTCAACTTCTTTCCAGCCTTTACAATTGAAAATAACAGTTATTTGTTGTTTATACAGCATAATTTTCTCTTTTGCTTCATATGTTCCTATACGGTAAATCAATTGTTCAAGTACTAGACTAGAACCATCTCAGTTGTCCTAAGTGTCTGTACTTTGCCATGGCAACTACTCTTAACCTTCTAGGAGAATGATATGAGAATTTTGGAGGGAATTTATTTCATTGGCAACACAGGAAATATATCTTGTAGGATATCAGGTCAGGATCATAATGGGAATGTTAAGTCTTTGAGATTTACTCCATTGAAAATCTATGTTACAGTAAGTCTCCAATGTATTGAGATCTTGCATATCTGCCAAAATAGGGAAAATGTACCTAAAATTGCTGGAGACATTCTTTCTTATTAGTCCTATGTAGCTAAGAAGGTTTTTTTTCAATGTCAAGATTTATTTCTTAGATCAAGTAATGTCTGAGTGATGGGATATCAGTACAAGTGCTGAAGATTTTGGTTTTGTATTTGGGCTTTGAACTTAAGCTGTCCTTTACCCATCTCTTGGAACATGAGAAATGTGACTGAACCCAGGGCATTTCCATCTTACCTCACCACAAGATTCGAGTTTTTTCCAACTCCCACATCATGAGGTAGGAGTATGGTACATTCAAAGCCAGTGTAGCCAATATGCATAGATTGTGAATCAAAAAACTACTGAGCTGGAGAAATGGCTAACAGGTTAATAGCACTGGCTGCTCTCCCATAGGAGCTGGGTTTGAATCCCAGCACATGATTACAGGCAGACAATCCTTACCTCCAATTCAAGAGATCTGAATCCCTATCCTATCATTCTTTCACAATGAGTTTATAGGGCTGGAGAGATGGCTCAGCCATTAAAGGCAAGGCTCACAATCAAAAATTTAACAATGAATGCAGATATACATGCAAGCAAGACACCCATTTCTTTGGCATTAAAAATATACAAAAAAAAAAAAAAAGCAAGAGAAAAAAACTTGATATCTCCTACTTAAAGAAGTGCAAGTTTTAGAAGAACTTCAAAGCTTGTATATGTGCTGTCTACATTTCAGATTTTCTTCCTTGAATCTTATTTGAATCTAAACATGTATTTCATTTTCCAAATATAAAATTAATTTGGATCATTTTGAAATCACCAACATGTTAAACATTTTCCTTTTGCATCTATGTTTGATAAAAGTTCTATGTTTTGGGGGGTTTTGTTGTTGTTGTTTGTTGTTTTTTCCTAGAGATAGGATATCCCAGTAGATCTTGAGTCAGTCCTGGAACTCACTCTGTTGACCAGACACGCTCATTCTGACAGATATCCACCTTTCTCTAATAGACAAATTCTGAGATTTATGGCCTGTGCCAACATATCCTGGTGTATATCTGTTTTTAAAAGTGTCTGTTTTGATCTGCTTTTACTGTATTTGTGTTTGTGGTGGAGCTAGGTAGATGATTAGTTCCATCCATAAAGCTTTCTGTTGAGATAGTAAAACTACTTCTGACTGTGAATAAGTGGCTCTCACACACATGAGGAAAATTCAGCCTGTTCCCAGGCTTTCTATAATTCCTACACTCACAGGAAAGGAGCTATGAATCAAGAAGCTTCACTTACTGTTGATTGTGACTCTGTTACAGAAGGCACCTTTGCCTAACTCTAGTCCTCCTGAATGCAATGCGGTTGGTCATGACGTGATTCCTCCACTGGATCCTTTGGTCAGAAGTCCTAGAGGCCCTGCCTTTCCAGGGAATCCAAGAGGCCCAATCCTGCCTGCACCTCCTCCTGGAAACATCTGTGGAGATTCCGGACAGTATATCACACCCAGGGACTTTGCAGGCCCACCTTTCTCTCTAGTGCCAGGTAGGCATTTTTAAAGGTCCCTGCATGTGTCAATGTTTATCTGTTCTTTTATTCAAGTTTGGTTTCTGTTACTGGGAGAAATACTGGCCAGAACCAACTTGAGGGGGAAACAGTTTTCATGGTTCAAAGATACATTCCATCAACAAAGTAAGTCAAGGTTTCACCTTGATCCACCATAGGGAACATTGAATTTGAACTGTGCTGTGATAGGCCAGAAGATCAGTAAATGTACAGACTGTTTGTGGGGTATTTTTGTTTGATTGTTTTATTCTCCCCAAGGCAAAGTTTTTGTATATGTTGGAAGCCTGCCCTGGAACTCACTCAGTAGAACAGACTAGCCATGAATTCACAGAAATCCACATCTCTCTGCTTCCCAAGTGTTGGGATTAAATGCCTGTATCAACAATGCCCAGATGCAAGTAGTTTTTAGATTTTAATTATGTGTGTTTCATTTCATAGAAATGCATTGGGGCCATTATTTGAATAATTAGTTATATGTTTTCTAAAAGTTATTTAAAAGTGGTTTCAAGTATTACTCCTGAATAGCAGTTCCCACATGATTATATTTTAATTTTTTTAAAGAGGGAGATATACAATTTTTATTTGTTTGTTTCTTTCTTTATTTATTTTACATATCAACCCCAGTTCCCTCTCCCTCACTTGCTCTTTGCCTCTCTCCCATTCTCCCATCTCCTCAGACCACCCTCCACTCCCACCACCCCACTCCACATGTAGGGTGATGCATTCCAGGAAGGGTCACCTAAATCTGTCAAGTCATTTAGAGTAGGGAATAGGCTTCCCCTTCTGCCTCCAGATTAAAGGAATATGCTCCCAAAGTCCATTTGTGCACCAGGTATACATCCTGGTTCCTCTGACCAAGGTCCTTTAGATTGCCCAGGCCTTCCAACTGAGACCCATGTTCAGGCTGTCTGATTCAGTCCCATGATGGATTCCTAGCTATCAGTCTGGGGCCCATTAGCTCCTCCTTGTTCAGGTCAGCTGTCTCTGTGTGTTTTTGATGTCTGGTCTTGTCCTCCCTCTCTGCATTAGATTCCAGTTCAACTTAGTGTTTAAATGTGGGTGTCTGCTTCTGTTTCCATCAGCTACTAGATGAGGGCTCCATGATGGATGATAAGTTAGTCGTTGATCTCCTTATCATGAAATGGCATTTATGGTAGCCTTTCCATTGTTGCTCAAATTGTTAGTTGAGGTCAGTCTTGTAGGTCACTGGATATTTCTCTAGAGTCAGTTTTCTCTTCAAACCTTTAATGGCTCCCTCTTTTATGGTTCTCTCTCTCTCTCTGTCTCTCTCTCTCTCTCCTCTCTTGTCTATTGCTCCTCTGACTCAATCTTCCAAGTCCCACGTGCTTTCCTGTCCTCCCCTTCTCTTTCTCCTAGCTCCCTCTACACTCACTGTTGTCCCTCCACTTCCAAAATGCTCAGAGACATTGTCCCTTTCCCCTTCTCTGACGGACCTTAAGTGAATCTCTTAGAATCCTCCTTGTATCCTAGTTTCTCTGGAGGTGTGTATTATAGGCTGGTGATCCTTTACTGTATGTCTAAATTCCATATATGAGTGAGTTCATATCATGTTCCTCTTTTTGTGACTGGGTTACCTCATTCAGGATGGTTTCTTCAAGTTCCATTCACTTGCCTGTGAATTTCAAGATTCCATTGGTTTTTTTTTCCTGTAAAGTAGTATTCCATTGTGTAAATGTGCCACATCTTCTCTATCCATTCTTCAGTTGAGGGGCATCTAGATTGCTTCCAGGTTCTTGCTATTGCAAATAATGCTGCTATGAACATAGTTGAGCACATGTCTTTGTTTCATGGATGTAAATCATTTGGTTATATGCCTAAGAGTGGCATTGCCGGATCTGTGGTAAACTGATTCCCATTTTTCCTGCGGAACCAACATAGTCATCTCCAAAATGGCTGTACAAGTGTGCACTCCCACCAGCAGTGGATGAGTGTTCCCCTTCCTCCACATCCTCTCCAACATAATTATTTTTGAAGTCCTTGAAATTTTTTTATATACTTACATTGTTAAATAAAAATACTTTTTGGTTTTTCATCGTAATGTCCCCTTTGGTTATTCAAGTAATAGACAAGTACCATTTCAGTTGTCATAGGTTTATATTCTTTTCCTTGACAACATCCACATTGCAGTTCACTATAAGTCACTTCTCTCCTTTGGCCTGGTTGTATTCCCCGTTAGCACCTTTCTTTGGTAGGTATCCCATTAATCTGTCATCTCTACCATCTGATTTCTGTGTATTACATGTGTGTTTGATTCCACAGAATGCCATAACAGGGCATCAGTGCCCCAGGAAGTGGAGTTACAGATAGTTGTGTGCTGCTGTGTAGTGGCTTGCTATTAAGCATAAGTCCTAAGGAAGAGCAGCCCATAACATTACCCTGTAAACACATTTCTCTAGCCCTTTCTTGTTGTGTCATGTTTCATGTATGTCATCTAATGAATGTGTTAAGGTTAGTTTTGTTGCCATTTGAAGGGTTTCCTTCAAGGGTTGTAATACAAACTTTACTCTTTTCAATAGCAAACTTCTCAACTTTTTTTTTTTTTTTTTTTTTTTACTTCTCAACTTTTTAAACCGTTTATTTATATCCAGTGTAGTAGTGAAAGATTTTAGCCAGGAAAATGTCAGTTGATTTGTGTAAGACAACCAGTAAAATTTTTTGGTTTCATGTTCTTTATTAGTTAGCTTATTTAATCATTTTTCATTTAGTTGAGTGAATCTCCCAGGACCTCTTCAATTATCACTCACTACCCTCTGAAGGTGGGAAAGATGTGTATCTACTGTAGGTATGACAGAAAATCACATTAAGTATAAAATGAAACCATTTAAATTTTCATTGTGTATTTGTTATCTATAAGGGTACTTTTTAAGAAAAATATATTTTAAGGGCTGTCACACATAGACAGAGGAAGCAGATGCTTCATCCTGAGTTCTTCGCTTAGGCTACCTCAGTATGATTACCTAAGAGCCTGTTGGAAAGGTCACCAGCACACTGCAAACGAATGTTCTTTTGTCCTATTGAAATTTCCAAGGTTCTCATGGTGCTTTGGGGACCCTAATGAGGAATACTATTGTATTTGTGTCCAGTTGTTCTCTGTACTGGCCAGGGGGAGTGGAACATGTCAGGGTCACTTGGATCTGGAAACAGTCGTGGGATAAAGTGAGAACTCATGAAGTTCTCCTGATTTGATTTTCCTGTCTAGATAGGCCAGCATCCTCCACGTTGGAATACAAGAAGAATGCCACCAAAATAGACCCTGGGGTAAGTATTGGAAACTGAATTCTACCCAAGAATCCACAACTAGTTTCTCTGTTTTATTAGAACAAGGTGAGAGCTCTTCTACTTTGTGATATTATGATATTAATATAATATACCTGTACTTAGAGTTAACATTCTCATTGTTGGCTTGTAACCTTCTGCGAAATAGTACAGATCACAAGACAAATTTTGATGGTCCATGTAATCCATGCATTTTGGCAGGCTACATCAGAAAGATGGTAAATTAAAAGCCAGTGTGGGCCTTATAAGCAGATCTTGTCTCAAAAATCCACATAGGCTTGCTAAATGGCTTACAGGTTAAGAGCCCTGGCTGCTCTCCTAAAGAACTTGGGTTTAATTGCCAGCACCTTCTTACCTCCTGTTTCAAGGGATCTGAAGGCTTATTGTATCCTTCCAGAAAACTGAATGTATATAGTATGAAGATATACATGTAGGAAAACACCCATTCCTGTTAATGAAAAAAAAATATTAAGATAAAAAACAGAAAGAAGCCCAATATATTGCCCTAAAAGAAGTACAACATTTACATGAAATTCAACGCTTGTTTAGATGCTGTACACGATTTCAGATTTTCTCCCTTGAAATCTTATTTGAATCTTTTTTTAGTTATATTTATTATTTTTTCTTGTTTTAGATACTGATCCCTGATCCTTCTCTCTCTCATGCCCCCTTGGGAACCTTCCCATCCTATTCCCGTAACCCTCCACTGGGAGGGTGATGCCTTCAAGGTGGGATCATCTAAATCTGTCAAATTATTTGAAGTAGGGACTAGGCCCTCCCTCCTGGCTCTAGGCTAAGTGAATATTTTTCCATGGAGAATGTGGACCCAAAGACCTTTTGTGCACCAGGGATACATCCTGGTTCCACTGACAGAAGCCCCTTAGACTTACGGGGCCTTCTACCTGAGTCCCACATTCTAGAGGTCTAAGTCGGTCCAATGCTGATTACCCAGTTATCAGTTTTGGGTACATGTGTTTCCCCTTGTTCAGGTAGGCTGCCTCAGTGAGTTTCTGTACACTGACCTTCACTCCTTGTCTCAACATCCCTCCCTCTCTGCAACTGCATTCTAGGAGTTTGGCTCAGTGTTTATCTGTGGGTACTGCTTCTGTTTCCATCAGCTACTAGATGAGGGTTCTATGATGGCATATAAGTTAGTTATCAATCTCATTATCAAGGTAAGGCATTTATGGTAGCCTTTCCACTGTTGCTCACATTGTGAGTTGGGGTCATTCTTATAGATCTCTTGGCATTTCCCTAGTGCCAGATTTCTCTTAAAACCTGTTATGGTTCCCTCTATTATAATGTCTCCTTTCTTGCTCTCCCCTATTCTTTCCCTAACTCAATCTTCCTGTTCCATTATGCCTACCTCTCTCATCATTTTCTCCCTAACTCCCACCATCCACAATTCTCCCAATTTTCTAGGGAGATCTTGCCCATTTCTCCTTCTCCACGGCAACATGTATGTCTCTCTGAGGGTCCACCTTCTCTCCTAGCTTCTCTGGCATTGTGGATTGTCGGCTGGCCATCCTTTGCTCTGTCCAAAAGCCATATATGAGTGAGTACATACCATGTTTGTCATTTTGTGACCGGGTTACCTCATTCAGGATGGTTCCATCTAGTTCCTTCCATTTGCCAGCAAATTTCCAGATTACATTGTTTATTCCCTCTGAATAGTATTTCATTCTTTAAATGTACCACATTTTCTCCATCCATTCTTCAGTTGAGCAAATAATGCTTCAATGAACATAGTTGAACAGATGTCCTTGTTATATGAGTGTGCATATTTTGGGTATATGCCTAAGAGTGGAATTACTGAAACTTGAGGTACACTGATTCCCATTTTTCTGAGGAACCACCATACTGATTTCCAAAATGTCTGTACGAGTTTGCACTCCCACCAGCAGTGGAAGAATTTACTACAGTCTCCATATCCTCTCCAGCATAAACTGTCATTTGTGTTTTTGTTTTTAGCTATTCTGACAGGAGTAAGATGATATCTCAGAGTTTTTTGATTTGCATTTCCCTGGTGTCTGAGGATTTTGAACACATTCTTAGGTGTCTCTATTTAGTTCTGTACCATACTTTTTAATTAGAATATTTGGTGTTTTGGTACCTAGCTTCTTGAGTTCTTTGTCATTGTGGAAATCAGCCCTCTGTCAGATGTGGGGTTGTTGAAGATCTTTTCCCATTGTGTGGGCTGCCATTTTGTCTTGTTGACTGTGTTCTTTGTCTTAAATAAGCTTTTCAATTTCAAGAGATTTCATTTATTAATTGTTGATCTCAGAGTCTGTGGTACTGGAGTTATGTTCAGGAAGCAGGCTCCTGTACCAATTTTTTCATGGATACCTCCCCTTTCTCTTCTGGGAGGTTCAATGTGGCTGGATTTATGGTGAGGTCTTTCTTTGATATATTTAGACTTAAGTATTATGCATAGTGATCTGGAGTCTTCTACAGGTCAGCCTCCAGTTATGCCAGCACAATTTGTTGAAAATGCTTTTTATATTCCATTGTATAACTTTAGCTGCTTTGTCAAAAATCAGGTATTGGTAGATGTATGAGTTAATATCAGTGTTTTAAATTTGATTCCATTGGTCTTCCTATCCATTTTTGTGACAGTTCCAAACTGTTTTCAGGACTATAGCTCTACAGTAGAGCTTGAAGAAAGGGAAAGTGATGCCTCCAGAAAGAAGTTCCTTTATTATACAACGTTGTCTAGCCTACCCTGGGTCTACTGTTTTTCCATAGGAAGAACTATTGTTCTTTCAAGGTTGTGAAGAATTGTGCTGGGGTTTATGATAGGGATTGCATTGAATCTGTTGATTACTTTTGGAAAGACTACTATTTTTACTATGTTAATCCTACCTATCCAAAAGCATGAGAGATCTTCCCATTTTCTGGTATCTTCTTTAATTTTTTTTCTTTAAAGACTCAAAATTCTTATTAAATAAGTTATTCACTTGTTTGGTTAACATTACCCCAAGCTATTTTATGTTTTCTTGGATAATGCAAAAAAAAAAAAAAAAAGAGAGATGTTTCTGTGATTCCTTTCTCAGCCCCTTTATCATATGTATATAGTAGGGTTAGTGATTAATTTTTTTATATGTTTAGTTAATTTTGTATCCTGCCACTTTGGTAAAGGTGTCTATCAGTGGTAGGTATTCCCTGATGTAACCTGTCATATCATCTGCAAATAGTGAAAGTTTGATTTGTTACTTTTAATTTGTATTCCGTGGATCTTCTTTTGTTGTCTTAATGCCTTAGCTAGAACTTCAACTACAATATGGAAGAGGTGTGGAGAGAGTGAAGTCAGTAAAACTACTTAGAATAACAAATAAGCAGCTCCTGCACCTTTGTGGGATACTGAGCCTATCCCCAGCCTTACTAGAATGTAATGGACTGCTTTCTTCTATGCCTCACACACCCAGGAAAGGAGCTGTTAATTAAATGTCTTTACTTACTGCTGATTGTTTCTCTGTTACAGAAGGCAAGTGTGCCCAACTATGTCCCTGCTGAATGCCAACCAGCTGGCCATGGCTTGATTCCTCCACTTGTTCCCAAGGTTAGAGGCCCTGGAGGCCCTGCCTTACCAGGTGATCCTAGAGGACAGATCCCACCAACTCCTCCACCAGGAAACACCTGTGCAGATCCTCAACAGTATGTCCCAATAAGGGATATTGAAGGCCTGCAGTTTCCTCCAATGCCATGTAGGCTTTCTTTAAAGGTCTGTGTTTGTGTCAGTGCTTATCTGTGCTTTCCATCAAGTTAGGTTCCTTTTACAGGGAGAAACACTAGCCAGAACCAACTTGAGAGGGACAGGGTTTATATGGCTCACAGGTTACTGTCCAGCATCAAAGGAAGTAAAAGCTTCACCTTGATCAATATTAGGCAAATTTGAATTTGAATTTTAACTGTAATATGATAGGTTAAAAGATCATTGAATGTATAAGCAGGTTTTTGTTTTGCTTTGTTTTTCTCCCCAAGGCTGGGTTTCCCTATAGCTTTGGAGCCTTAACTGGAAAGCTAGTTTGTGCTTCCCAAATACTGGGATTAAAGGCCTGTGCCACCAATGTTCAGTTACAAGCATTTTTAATGTTAAGTATATGTGTACTTCATGTAATATAAGAGTATATTTAAAATATTTAAAATAAAAAAAATATTTAAAATAATTACTTAGATGTTTGTCTTATGATTACTGGCTAAATTGTTTTAAAGTATTAAGTATGTCTCCTAAGTAGTGGTTCCCACATGATCCTAATCAAAATCTAAGATCATATTTAGTCATTTATTGAATTTTTTGAAATTCTTTCCAACCCTTACATTTTAAAATAAAAGTAATTTATTGATTTTACAGTATAATTTCCCCCTTTGGAATCACATGTTTCCATACAGAAAATCATATTTCCAATACTAGACAAGAACTAGCTTAGTTGTCCTAGTTGTCTGCTCTGTGCCCTCACCTTTAGTCTTAAGTTTCTATGAGCATGCCATGAGGCTTTTTTTTTTTGGTGGTGGAGGGATTTAAGGTTGTCCTTGGCATGACAGGAAATGCTTCAAATAGGATATCAGGTCGAGATCAATGACCTGAATGTTAAGTTTCAAAGTTTTAATGTATTGAAAAGCTTATTTCCAGTAAGTCTGCACTGTATTGAGATCTTGCATTGCTGCCAGTGACAAACACCCTTGAAATTTTTTGTGATGTTATTATTAGTCCTTTGTAGCTCAAATGTCCATTATGTAATGTCAAGATTTATTTGGCAGATCAAATATTGTGGTATGAATGTTTGGATACCAGAATAAGGGCTGGAACTAGTGGTTTAACAAGGGTGCAGTACAGGGTTTCAACTCCCACTGTCTTTTTCCTGTCTCTTGGAACAGGGAGAAATGTGTGCAAATGAAGGGGATTTCCATCTTATCTTCCCCCAAGTTTCGAGTTCTTCCACCACTCTTACATCTCAAAGTAGAAATGAGTTCTCTCCTGACTTGAATCCTACTTCCAGTCAACCTGCACCAGAACCTCCAGCCTGCACTGGAACATCTGGAGACAGAGGACACCTGACCGATTCCTCGGCATCCATTTTCTTTTTAGATGAAGTTTAGGTAACTGCTGTTCCTATGTGATGATATTGCTCCTCAAATCAAATGGTAACAGAATAGCATTTTGTAAATAAGGATGATTTAACTCTGAATCTTATTGGTAATTTTTTCCATTTTATTTAATTCTGTATAGTATTTTTCAGGTGGACTACCTATTCATAATTATGGTAGTTTTATAAATGTAATTTTATTATTGGTCTATCTTAAACTGGGAATGCTTTGTATCTTTACCTGGAATGTGTTCGCTATGGTTTTAGACAAATGTAGAGATATTGTATATTTAATCAAATAAATTTCTACTGAATAAATAATCTTGTTTGGCATCGATTATACAAAACAACAAAAAAAAAAACAAAACAAAATAAATAACCAAAAACCCAGCCAGGTTTCCATAAACATGATTCCATAATGTAGTCTTTTTTACTGTACCAACAATTCAGTGGTTCAAGGGGGAAATGTCTATGGCTGGAGAGATGGTGGCTCAGTAGTTAAGACTGGCTGCTACGTCAAACCAGAGTTCAGTATTCATATTGGGGTTTAAAGCACTCCAGATCTAAGGAATCCAGTGGCCACTTCTGGCTCCAAGTACACCAGACATGCATGTGTTCATCAGACATGGGAGTAGTGAACAACAATGCATCTATCTGCAGACATAAATTATATAAAAAGATGTAAAGCATTTGTAGTTTTTGTGATTTGGTTATCTTACGAAATATGTACCCTACTTTTTGCAGTTAGATATGAATGACCAAAAATGAAGAATAAGAGACTTTAAAAACTTACATATGGTTTAAAGAAGCCAGAATATTGCCTAATGATGAACTTCAGGTTTTTTTTTTTTTTTTAACTTAGTTCACTGACGAGTTTTAACACTTCAAAAACAAGTGTGCTTGTGTATGCTGTGTGTGATAGGTGAAAGAGATGGGAGAGACAGAGAGAGAGAGACAGAGAGAGAGAGAGCAAAAGTAGGTACAGGCATTCCTATTCTGATGCTCAATGTATGGTGATTAATTGACAGCTGGAATATTATTTTTCTACAGTACATTCTGGTGACAGCTGAGGTTCTCAGCTCACACAGTAGGCAAAGAGCCCTATTCTCTTCCTGTCAGTCTGACTGGCTTTTTATATATTTCCTCTTTTCTCAGTTTAACTATTTATACATTGATTAATTTTGTTTGCTTGCTTCTTAGAGATAGGGTCTGTGTGTGTAGTCCCTTGTACTTGCTGTGATGACCAGGCTGGCCTTGACTTTGGAGATATTCCTGATTTTGCCCTTAGAGTGCTGGAATTAAGGGTGCGTACCACCATGCCTGTCATTTTATTCTTAACATATAAGATATTGACTGTTTTCCATGGGCTGCATTGAGAGAGCTGCCGTAATGTAACTACTTTGAGATACCTCTTTCTGAGGTAGGGAGTTCAAGTATCTTCAGACTGGTGTTCATGTTCTTGGTCTTGCATACTGATAGGAATAGAGAGTGAGACCTAACTAATGAATTTCCTGTCGGTGTATTCAACCAGTGGTTTTCACCTGTTAAGTTATATTTTGCTTCAGTGTAAAGGAACAGCATAAGAACTCATTCTCTAGCACAGCAGTGTGATCATGACTGGAATGGTTCCCTAGTGGCAATGGGGACATTCAGTGACCAGGAGGTGTTTCTGCTCCAGACAGAAAGCAAAGCTTTGTACTGAATGCACTGCTTCCCTCTCTTCTGTTAATTAGAATTTTACAACATGTACATCTACTTCTTCATTCCCATTTTATTTCTTGATTCAGCAAATTGAAAAGAACTAATGACTAGTATTTATCTACAATCAAGTTTTATATTGAAACTTTTGTAAACTTGACATCCTTAAATCTCTGTTTAAACCCACTTTCTTCTTTCTCTCCCTGGAGCAGTATTTTACTTTGTATTAGCAATTTTGATTCCCAAAATACTATTAATTTCATTGGGCATAAAAACATGCAAAATTGTTCCATATCTGACCTAAAATTTGCAACTCAAGAAATCAAATTCATTATTTAAGTGCTAATTCTGGCCTGTAGTAATCACATACTAAATGTCGTTCTCCTGCTCTGTGAATCCTAGGGACCCAGATTCTTGCTGTCATAGTTTGTTCATAGCCTGAAACAAGAGCCTGACATGATAAGACATTTAGTTTCCCTTATACTTAGACTAATTGAAGTGATAATGGGACAGGTGAAAGCTCATGAAATTGAATTGGGCATTACTTTTGAGCAATGTGAGTGTGTAATTATAGGATATAAGAGTAACCATCTCTGCTTCATCTTCTTTCATAAACAAAACATAAAATCAGTATACAATACTTAGTAAAGTAGACAATGGTTGAATCAATGGAAAACATCTGTTAGGAAGTGATGTTTACAACACTTCAGAGTATGTTGCCATGTGGCTTTTGTCCTTCCACTGTCTTTTTAAATATAGATTCATGCATTGATATCATATGAAATACTTATATAGATTCATGAATATATTTTTAAAATAAAATTTTTTATTTCACATAGAAACAACAGTTTTTGGACTGGGATAACTGCCTTAATCTAGAGGCAGGAGAGAAGCCCTAGTCCCTACTTCACATGACCTGTCAGACCTACATGGCCCCAACTGGATGGCATTCCCCTACATATGGAATTGGGGTGGGGGTATGGGAGCAGAGGATGGTTAGAGGGCATGTGAGAGGGCAGAGAGAGAAAAGGGAGGGAAGAAGGAGGGAAAAAGGGAGGAAGGGAGGAAGGGAGAGAAGGAGGGAGGGAGGGAGAGGGAACTGGGATTGATATGTAAAATAATAAATTAAATTAAAAAATGCTTTGACTCCAAAATTTAAGTTCAAGGACAAGTTACTGGGGAAAAGGATTTCTATTTTTGTTTCCACAGAAAATAAAAAGATGTGGATTCCTTCCAGACTAATGTGGTTTGATCAAGCCAGACCACCTGAAACAGAGTATGAGGTGATCCTACATTCAAAACTTACAGACTACAGCCAGGATTTCTGCATCTTCTTCGAATCACCCATGACAGCGCCCCTTACCAGTAGGAAGGAGTTTGGAAAGAATGACGCCCAAATTCCCAAATATTGTGTATAAATGTTTGTTTTCATTTAAATGAACTTGGTTATATAAAATAAATAAATGAAAAAAAAAAAAAAGCAACTCTGCTACTTCTTCAGAACCATCCCTGCTGGCATGCTGCCATTCTTTTCACATGTTGACAATTGTCTAAGCCACCAAGACTGTAAGCAAGCCCCAAGTTAAATGTTTCCACTTACAGGAGCTACCTTGGTCATGGTGTCATTTCACACAGCAATAGAACAGTTACTAAGATATAGGACTGTGAGGTTTCAAAAGCCCTGTGCCATATTCAGTTCTTCCTCCCTCCTACTTGTGGATGAAGAAAAGAGTTCTCAGATTTTCCTGCTGGTGTCCTGCTTTTCTTCCACCATCTGAAACTGTGAGCCCAATTAACCACATTCTTTTATAAGATGCCTTAGTCATGGTGCTTTTCACTGCAACAGAGAAGTAACTGAGACAGTGACCTTCAATTTACAATCTTCCTGTTGTCTCTAAGAACTAGGATTATAGGAGTGTGTGAACATGCTTGACTTAGTCTGTTTGTAAGCTTGGATTTTCTCAAAGTGAAAAAAAAAAAAAAAACTTAAGCTTTCTAAACTCTGCAGCCAAAGAGTTTTATTTAAACATCGACAGTTTGTGTTTCATATACAATAAAATACATTACAATGGTCACTTTTTAATGCTTTCTTCAGTGATTAAAAGAATATATATTTAACATAAACCATACAACATCCATCTTTGGGTCAAACATTTTGCTGGTTTCCTTACAGTTTCTGTCAGGAGTTGCTTTATCTGATGACCTGTACAAGGGAAACTCTCACCACATCTGGAATTTACACACACTGTGCCAGTGGATTCACACTACAGATGTGCATATAAAATCCACATAGTATGTGCTCACTGGACAAAGTGCACGCCTGTCAACAGTTCATTTAATATAAGATGGTAAAACCATTTTAAGATATATAAAGTTGTTCCATAAATAAATTGTGTTTCCAAACTTCCAATGGAGCAGCCAGGTCTCAGCACTGCTAGCCACCCATGTCGGCTACTTACTTGATTATTGGAGGCTGTCCTTAACATTATTGTATGTACCATAGCAACTCACACCTGTCATGGAACAAGCTTTTGTGTTTCCTTTCTTTCCCTTCCATTCTCTCTTCACTCAAATGCGTTTTTTTCCTTGTCTTTTTTTTCCCATCCCTCATCTGAGGATGCTGACACACAGCACAGCTGTCTACCACAAGTCAAAATTCGACATTAAATAGTACAATCTAGCAGCATCCAGCTGGCCAAAGCGGCCAGATCCAGCCAGCATGTGGGCACTTTTTCATGCAGATCTATTCTTTGCCAGCTGACATGCATGCTGACAGAGAGAATCCTGTGACTTGTTAAGGATGTTATGACTAATATTGTTTTGCAAGCCTGTTTGCCTACAGTTCTGTGCTTTCACTTAGCCTTGAAGTATTCCCTGGAATACAGTTCATTTCTGCCTCCACTGTTTTGATATCTGGGCTGAAGAAGCTAACTTGAATGTAAGAGGTGAAAAAACTTAAGTCGGATATAGCCTAAAATATCCAGCAATTTGAGGGTTCAGTTTATATAAATGCATTTAAAAAGGATGAAACAATATCTAACTTATACTATATGAAATTCAGAATGGTAATTGGCAGTATCAATTATTATATAGTTAATAAAAGTTAAACTCAGGTTTCTGTTAAAGAAATCTCATTTGGGACACTACCTTCCCTTCTATTTTAAACCAAAATCAATGAGATGCTACCAGAACACATAGATGCAGTGCATTGCATTCAATCCACCTGGCTATGCTATGAGTGTGTGTGTGTGTGTGTGTGTGTGTGTGTGTGTGTGTGTGTGTGTGTGTATTTGGCTTCTAAGCTCGGCATTTTGAAAAAGAAAGAATAAAAATGTCCAAAAAGCAGAGTACCTCAATGAAAAAGTTAGGCAGCAACCTCAGATAATTATTGTCTATTTGCCCTTAAGGTTTGGTAACAATCTAATCAACCAATAAAGCCCTGTACAATGTAACATTCTACTTGTAAAACCAATACCTAACTATTTTCTTTGATCAAGAAATAGAATATACATATATAATCCTATAAAGCTGATTTAACACAGCACAAATTGTTTAGTTTACAATACTTAAAAAAAATACTAAGACCCTACTTGCATATCTGGACACAGAAATTATACATTTTACAAAACATAATGTCTTCATTGAAGTTTAGTATCTCTCTGTAAAAATGACAATTTGGTTTAGTGAAGACACTGAGTGATTCAGGGTCCAGGACTGCTTGCCAAGGTTGACCAAGGCCCAGCGATACTTGCTCTGCTCAATAAGGTTATGCACGGGAATCCACATCATCCTCGGTTAGTTCACCTTGGTAAATATTAATGCTTTCTTCAGTGACTGCAAGCATTTGAGATGAGAGCCACAAAGACCAGCAATAGCAATGAGGATGAGTGCCCACATGGTATCATCTTAAATATAAGAAGAAGGCATCTGTCTTTCTCTTCTGTTTTATTCTGTCTTTGGTAAGTTTACTCTGTTCCTCGGTAAGTGCTTCATAAGAAGCTACACATTTGTATTTCACCATGTCAGTCCTTTCCCTTTAAAACAAATTGAGAATAAAAAGTCATGACTACCAAGGTGTTTCATACTCTCTTAATAATGTCACAGAGTTGTGAGCTGTCAAGTGGTATTTCACTCAGCAAAAAAAAAAAAAAAAAGACATTTGATTTATCATAAGGAACACATTTTATTTCCCACCTAAGTCCCATATATGTATGTATGTATGTATGTATGTATGTATGTATGTATGTATGTATCTGGGCTGTGATAGCACATGCCTTTAGAACCAGTGCTTAGGAGTCAGAGGCAGGCAGATATCTGAGTTTGAGTTCATCCTGATCTACAGAGTGAGTTCCAGAATAGCCAGGGTACACACAGAAACCCTGTCTTGAGGACCAAAACAAACAAACAAAAACCTGATATACAAAACAGGAATTTTTCTTCATTGCAAAAATATTTCCTATGGCTTCTCATAGTCTACAGTCATGACATCTGGAACTTTGAGAGCAATGGTTTATTATCAGAAGTCATAGGAAACATAAGACTATGTGTCAGCCTCAGAACAGAGGTCACCTCTGGGAAAGGATAAGTGAGGAAGATGATGAAGCTTTATTTCTATCTAAGACTCTGAAAGAAGAAAAAGCTTTAAAAAGGATTGTTTGGCAATCCCTGTTTTTACTTTACACAATGTGCATGCATGCAAGTGTATGCCAACTTGTAGAGGTCTAAAGGTGACACTGGATGCCTTTCCTGTTTGCTCTCTGATTTGTTAGTTGAGAGAGGATCTTGACATTGAACCAGAACTTGAATAGCTAGCCAGCATGACCCAGGGAGAGATTCTATTCTCTGTTCCTGAGTAGAGGACTTGAGGTGGCCACCAAGCGGCCTGGCTGTTAGATGGGTTCCAGATATATGAACACTAGTCCTGTACCTGCACATTAAGCACTTCATTCCGTGAGCCATCTTCCCCAACAACCACTTGCTAATTTTAATATGGATCTTTTTCTGTCTATTACCTATAATTCTATGGCCAATTATAAAGTAAAACCTAAAGGGACACAATTGCAGGCTAAGAAAAATAGTTTCAAAAACAATGAAAGAGTTACTATAGAGGTAAAACAGTCCTTGCTTGTTGTGTTACCTATTTGTTGGTTCTTTTTGTTTTTTGAGTTAGGATTTTTCTGTGTAGCATCGCTGGTGGTCCTAGAATTAGCTTTGTAGACCATGATGGCCTTGAACTCACAGAGATCTGTATTCCTCTTCCTTTGAAGTCCTGGGATTTAAGATGTGTGCCACTATACTCTGATTATTACTAATTTATGAACATGGTCTCACACTGTATCTCAGGCTGGACTAGAACACTTATGTAGACCAGACTGCCCTTTCAAACTCTTGGCAATCTTCCTACCTCAGCCTCTCAAGAGCTCAGATTATTTACTTGTGATGCCATGCCTAGGTAAGACATTTTCATATATTATTTATATTAAAATAAAATGTATTTGTATTAAAGTAAAATTTTCTCTTAGTATATTTGAATAGCAACTCTATTCAAAAGAGAATAGTACACATACTAAGATGAATGGCTAAGAAGTAAGCATATGTATAAGTAATAGATAATTTAAACAATATAGTAAATACATCAACACTAGAATCTAAAAGATGAGGTTGTAAGTATAAAAGTCACACTTTCCTTCTTTCTGTGTCCCTCCTCCTAATCATTTCAGGATCTTCTGATTGGAGTGAATATACCCAATGTAGGTAGTTACATATCTATTTCCTTAGCTACGTTAGTATTATTTCCTCATGACAGGTAAAATCATTACAGGGACCCAGGGATAGAGCACTCAGGGTTGAGACAGGACTTTCAAACTTGCGATATATTTACCAGAATGAAACACTTTAAGGTATGATGCCAGTATCAAGTTATAGTGAATAAAACCACACACCATGAGCTTTGTGCACCTTCATGCTGATAAAATAAATTGATCTTTATTGCACCTGTCACTAAGATCCGGAAAACCAGACGTGTCACTTACAATAATTACCAATAAAAACTGGGTGAGAAATTTGCTGTACTGCCTGGATATAAGATCAACAATAGCCCCTGAGACACAAGTGACATAGCTGTCAAAGTGAACACTCTCAAGTGGTATACTGGGTTTCAGAATCTTTAGCATGTCTTCTCCTTGCACATCAAAAGCCATTAGATAGACCTGAAGGCTGGAGATCTTTCCTGCTAGGGCTTTATAGTTCTCATCATTTGGCATGTTGTGTAATCATTTGTGCATCACTGAAACATTGCGGACCAGGAGATCGCTGTGAAGGCACATGGTTGCTATCAGTTAAGACTCTTGCCATCTCAGCTGTAAAATCACAGAAATCCAGGGCAAGTGAACTCAGATTTACACACCACTCTAGTTCAACTGCAGTAATAAGTGTGCTGTTGCCAGAAATACCATTGCCCAGTAAAATCAGGTGCTCCATAGTGTTGGCAATTGAGTTAGAGACAACAGGGATGTTGGGGGGTCACTATTTCCAGCAGAAACACACAAGACAGCTATTTTAGTCTCCTACTCCTACTCAGTATTTTTCAAACAGCTGCTAAATTATACAAGGAAACAGAACACAATGTTATCATTAGCACTTGACAGTAATCTTTTAGAAATGGGCAACACAAAGCATTCAATGTTGAGATATATTGTTTCCCATTACTTTATTTCTATCCAATCTACAAATG
This sequence comes from Phodopus roborovskii, assembly GCF_943737965.1. Lineage (NCBI taxonomy): Eukaryota > Metazoa > Chordata > Mammalia > Rodentia > Cricetidae > Phodopus > Phodopus roborovskii. The sequence continues at coordinate 40,155 of NW_026126802.1, read as the reverse complement.
CAATTAGTCTCACATTACAATGTAATCAGTAAGATACATTAAACATGCAGAAAAGATAATAAAAGCAAGTGAAAAAAAATAACACCTTTAAATAGCAGGAATGGGATTTGTGTAAGAGAGCTTTCTCTGCAGAAGAATCCAGGTTCATTTTTCAGCACCCACCCACCAGCACACTACCTTCACTCACTACATTTACAAGAGAACCAAAACCCTCTTCTGACTTGTAGCAAAGAGACATATATGCGGTACATATATACCCATGCAGGCAAACACTTAAAATGCATAAAATAAAATATTAACAATTCACATAGCAATACTTACCCAGCAAGCTATATGATTTATCCCAAAAGATTTATGCCATCAATTGTCACATAATCACAACTAAAATGCAGTTAAGATATTTATAGGACATATATTCTAGCCCAACACTGTGTGTGTGTGGAGAGAGAGAGAGACAGAGAGAGAGAGAGGGCAGGCTCTCTCAATCAAACCAGAGTCTGCTGACAGGGCTAGCCTCTGTGGGCCTGCTTGCTCTGGGATACCTGACCTTGGGCCTGCCAAAGTTATAATTGTAGGTAGTCCATCATGCTTCTACAGCATTTACACAAGATCAGGAAATGTGGATTCAGATCTTCTTGCCTGTACGTTACCTCCATAATTTTTAAAGATCACTGTTCTTGATTGTGTCTTACTACTTTTCAGTCAAGAGCTAGACTTGTTATTAACACATGCCCTTGTAAAGCTTACTGTGTGACTTAACTGATTAATCTTCTTGAAGTCAAGTTCTTCCCTCTTGAGGTATGTGCTGGATAGACTTCTTTGCTTCTATCTCCAAACAGATTAAACCTCTGGAGTTTCCTATAGGAGAAAATGGTCAAAATGATTTTCTAAATGTTTAATATAAGCACATATTAAAATATGTCTAAAAGATATTCTAGAGTAGCTTCTACCATCAAATTCATAGGCAAATCACATTCAGACTGTTGTGCATATTCAGAGTGATGGCAAGTACAGAGAAATAGCAAACATGGTAAAGGGCATGGACTAAGTACAAAGCTTGTATTCAAATTTAATGACTGTGGACAACACTGGAACCAAAGCCAAATGCTGAGCTCACATCTGGAGTCCCAGAAGAAGTAAGAGTAAAAGAACAGCACAGAGACATTTTTAAAACAGCAAACAAAACACTAAGGTGTGAAGAACCTTTTGTAGCCACAGACCTAAGTTTATCAGAAAATTGCATCCTGATATTTTATACAAGAGTAAATAAATATGTGACTCTTAAAACCATGCTATTTAATGAAAAATGGCTTTTCCATTTTATACCTGTGCTTGTTAAAGATATAAACATACCAGCCTTGACAAAAAATGAGAAAACTTATTTCACAACTGATTAGATTTGTTTCAAATACATGCATTATAAGTATATAGGTGGGTGGATGGGGGGGAAGGATACAGAATCAATACATGTTGAGACCAGAGACTAACACTGGGTGTCTTCTTCAGGTGCCCTGCATTAAAATAAAAACGGGCTTGCTTTAATTTGATGTATATGGTTCTTTTGTCTGCATACATATATGTGTATCATATGAGTGCTGTGCCTTCAGGAGACAGAAGAGGGCACTAGATTCCCTGACCATTGGGTTACATAATAGTTGTGAACCATCATCTGGCTTCTGGAAACTGACCCAGGTCCTGTGATAGAGGAGCAGGTGTTCTTAAATATTAAGCTATCCCTCCAGCCCCTCCCGCATGTCAGGTTTTGAGACAGATTTCTTTTCAGCTGGCTTACAACTTGCCATGCCGAAGGGACAACTTGCTATGGTGCCTGGCTTTTATGTGGTTTCTGAAGTCAGGTTTTCATGTTTACAAAGACAGAGCCAATTTCCTCATCCCCATGTGTTTCCTATTGCTGACAGTCCAAATCCAGAGCGACCACGTCACTCTAGAGTTAAGTATTCAGTTTTGATGCAAGGGCAAAATTACTGATGTCCTAGGTAGAAGTTTTACAATCTAGGTAGTTTAGGGCATGAAACCTTCATTCATTTGACTTCAAAGATCAGAGCTAACATATCTACCCCAGTGTGCCTACTTCCTCAAATAGAAAAATGGGCCCCATACCTGCCTTTCCTATGGGAGTTGGGCCTAAAGAAGAATTATCTTAATTATGACATGAATCTCATGGTAAAGAAGTTGACCCAACTCATCAGCAAATCTCCTGCTGACCTATCACTGGCATCCTTCCTATTGATATTCTGGAAGATTCTGAAGGTCACATCTCAAGGTTCTTCTGTATGATGCTTCACCAGTAGGTTGGCAAGATGTTCCTATAAGTCTTCTTTACTTTGGTCCAAGGAATCTGTTTCAGTACATACTGTATGATCTCCTTCTTCAAGACCTTCATGAACTTCAGGAACTTTGAGAAACTTCAACAGGTATAATTTAAAAAATATTCAGACAGTAGTGGTCCATGACTTTATTTTCGGTAGTTGGGAGGCAAATGCAGGTGGATCTCTATGACTTACCTCCCAGCAAGGTCTACAGAGTGAATCAAGGACACATGGGACTACACAGAGAAACTTGATGCAAAAAAAATTAAATAAATAAAATAATTAATTAATAAAATTAACATGGGCCTGAAACCTTTAATCCCTGCACTCAGGTCTCAAAGGCAGGAGGATCTCTCAGCTTGAGGCATGCCATGGAACACAGAATGAGACACTGTCTCCAAATAATGAACAAATAGAAAAATAGACAGAGATGTAATAACCAAAAAAAGAAAGAAAGAAAATTAATGATAAATGAACAAGAAGAATCAATTAGCAACAGGAAAACTCACCACATGCCCTGCAGTTTTGAGAAGCAGAGGTTGTCAAAATTTTCAATCCAATGTAATGATTGTTTTGTTCTAACGTAAGGGTTCTTAGAGAACAACAGCCCTCACCTTCTGGTTTCTTTTCATTTAAAGTATTACATGTGTGTGCTACAATGCCCAGCACTATTTCATAGGTTCTGAGGGCATGTATGTATGTGCACTTTGTTTGTGGCTGGTTTCTGCAGAGGCCAGGAGAGGGCACCAGATTCTTTGAAATGAGACTTACTCAGATGGTTGTAAGCCATTAGGTGTTCAATGTGTATTGAACCCTTATCGTCAATAAGAATAGCGGGTGCTTTTAGCTGCTGAGCCATCTCTGTAGCCCAGTTATTGGAAATTTCTTAATAAACACTTTTCAAATAAGTATCATAGTTTTGTGTATCTGTTAGTATATCCCGTGGTTCTCAGAATAAATTAGGGTGCCAGGTATCCCAGTGAGACAGTCCTTACTAAACTATTTACTTTGTAGAAAGTAGGTGCCCCCACTTAACCATTTTCAGAAAACAGAGTATGGAGAGATATCACTATTAGAATTTTGTGATTATTATTTATAATTACAAAGTATTCATAACAACATTTGACATGGATGGATTGAGACAATGAAGTCTGTGCTGACATTTTTGGTAAATTAAATTTATCACATGGGTGAAGGGTGCATGCCTATAAACTCAGCACTCAAAGAGCTGGGCCAGGAATATAAAGAGATTGGGGCTATTTTAGCATACACAATGTGTAAAGAAAATTAATGGTTTCAAAACTTCTGACTCCAGCTCTGTCTTGATGGTTCTTGCATTTAAACCTAACAATGAGGAGGCAGAGGAAAGCATATCTTTGCAAGTTCAAGGACAGCCTGGTCTACATAGTATTCTGGAGAAAACTTAAAAAAAATTCTGATTCCCAGGCATCTTTTGGGAGAATTAAGTCACAGAGGAGTACTCATAATATATATTTTTTAAAAAACAAAATTTAAAACTGTGTGTGTGTGTGTCGTGGTGGTTGAAGCAGGGTCAGAGACTAGCATATTAATGTGAGATCAAGGCTACCCTGATGCAAAATATTTAGTTCAGAACATCATGAAAGATAATAAATGAAAGTCAATAAATAAATGAAGTCTTCATTTTCTATTGAACCATATAATATATCAATGCCAAATGTGTCAGAGGTCAGTGTGAAACAAACACTTAAAATGTAGGTTCCTGTTGTAGTATAGACTTGAATGTCTAGGGACAGGCCTAAATGGAGGAAAATACCACTCCAGAAATCTTGGAAGTAGTTGACAAATGGTCTCTCATGAATGAAAAGAGTTCATTGCCAGCAAACTAAAGAGTTACCTGAGAGTATTTTGTAAAGAAATGGTTGAAATCTTTCCAATTGACACCTCAATTAGATGATTTAATATCTGGATAATTTACAATTACATAAAATATGTAAATCATGAGAAAGAAGTAAACAAACTTACTAAAGGAAGAAGAAAATGGCAGTCCTCACAGTATTACTGTCAATGGACAATCAGTTGAGGAGGCATCAGGTAAATATGTGGTGAACCTGCAGTAGCTGCCAACCAAGGCCAATGAGAAATAAATATGAAAGAGAGATGAGGGAGTTTTCGGAAGCAAATGCTATACTTATACTCTGCTGGGAAGTATGGGACGGTTTGAAGCTTGGTTGGATATCAGTATGGGGGGGGGGTCCTCAGGCGCGAAAAACCTATTCTAAAATATGGTTCATGTATACCTTGCCAAAGATCTCAGTATATTTATTAAACAGGTACTTGCCCATCAATGTTGATGGCATCACAGTGTGCAGAACATTATTGAACCAAGTATGGTGTCCAAATGCCTTGTCATGGATGAATCTCATTGATGTAACAAGAATGTGAAGATTTCATCCTTATATAAAAAGTAGTTCTGTTGTTTGTAGTATGCAGATCCAACTGGGGCTCAGCAGCAATCTTCCTCCATGCTGATAATTCAATGTTTTGTACTGCTGCACAAAACTCTGCCATTAAAATATCCTTTTCCATAGCAGAGCAGAAATCCCATCTTTCACCTTGCCAGATTCCCTCATACCTCACCAAGTTTCAGATACTGTGAAACATCCCTGGTGGCAATGCCTGAAATTAGGATGGGTCATTCAGTCTACTGGTTGTAGACAATTTAGAAGGTGTTATATTACAGGAGAAAGTGCCCATCATTCTTTTCTCTTTGTCCTACATCTTGAATCTCCTCCCTACTACTTCCTCTCTCCTCCTTGTGTCCTAGTCCCACCTATCTTGCTTTCCTATTGGCCAACAGTGCTGTATTCATTAACAGATAAGAGAAATATATTTGCAGTATGACAACTCCCATCATCTCCTCTTTTCTGTCTAAATAAAAAGAAGGGTTTTAACTTTAACATAGTAAAATATATAAGAAAACAGTTATCAAGTAAGAACCACAGTGAACAATAATTAGTCCAATAACATTTAGCAAGATTTAAAGGAAATATTCCATCATCTATCCTATCTTTGAAATCTAAAGTTCTATATGTAACTTATCTTTAATGCTTACTAAGGAAAACCATAACCTCAACTATCCATCAAAGACCACAGAAGGATAACGTATAAACTCTAGAAATGACAGAAACATCTCACTACTTGGTCAGGCACCTGAAGTTCTTCTGTAATGTTCCCTATTCAGCCCATAGGCTATAGTGTGCCTGGCAGACTTCTCAGCAAAGCAAGAAATTTCAAAATGTCCCACCTGTGTTGGTAGTTTTTCTATCACATTTTTTCTGTGTCCTGCAGCATATCTGGGAGACTCTTCCATGAGATAGGAACCCTGTAGCAATGTCAATCTTATATCAGCAGACACTTCTATGTGGGTCCTGCTTTATACAGCATAAAGTCAAACAGTCTAGAGAAGAGTAGTATCTTGCCCAAATGGCTAGTCTTTCCATATTGAAATCAATCTCCATAATGAGTTTCTTTGATGTCCATCTTCCTTTCTAACTAGTGGTGTTGCCAGGAGCAGTTTTGCCTCACAGTTAAGAAAAACTCTAAACCATTTAAAATGCCATGTTCTGTAGGTCTTTGAAAGGTTTCATTAATACCTATCTCATTCAAATATATATGTATATATCTAGAAAACCTAACTGACACTATACGTTTTACCTATTATAAATAGCTCTCTATAATCTGTACTAAATTATACATTATGTTTCTAAATGAGCTATATAATCACAATACTTAAACCAGAGGGTAAGTAGGCATACACATAAGTTGGGTGGGTGGATGAATGAATGGATGGATGCATGGGTATATGGATGAATAGGTGAATGGATGGATAGATGGACAGTTGCATAAATGATTGGATGGAAGGATGAATGGATGGGTAGGTGGGTGGATGCATGGATCAATCAATAGAACTGTGTTCTGAATTTTTATAATTTGTGTTTAGTTTGAGGTTTTACATGTCAATCACAGTTCTATCATGCTCCCATCCTCCTCTGCTCACCCAACCTCCATCCCATTCCCATTCTGCTCCCCATGTATGATGAGGACTTCCATAGGGGATCTTCAAAGTCTGTCATATCATTTGGAGCAGGGTCTAGTCCCTCCCATACATGTCTAGGCTGAGAGAGTTTCCCTGTATTTAAAAAGTCCTTCATATTGTAGGGATAAATATTGATCCACTACCAGAAACCCCACAGCCTTCCCATTCCTCCTGATAACCCACATTCACGGGTTCCAGGCTGGTCCTATGCTGGTTTCCCAGCTATTAGACTGAGGCCCATAAATACACCCTTGTTCAGGTCAACAGTTTCTGCAGGTTTCGAAATTCAGCCTGGTCTTGACCCCTTTGCTCACCACTACTTCTTCTCTCGAGCTGGATTCCAGTAGTTCATCTCAGTGTTTAGCTGTGGGCATCTGCTTCTGCTTCTATCTGTTACTGGATGAAGGCTCTAAGATGGCATATAAGGTAGTCATCAATCTCATTATTGGGGAAGGGCATTGAAGGTAGCCTCTCAACTATTTCTTAGATTGTTATTTGGGGTGATCCTTGTAGATCTCTGAACATTTTCCTAGTGCCAGATTTCTCTTTAAACGTATATTGGCTCAGTCTATTATATTTCTTTTCTTGCTCTCCTCCATTCCATACATGACTCAATCTTCTTGTTCCCTCAAGCCCACCTCTCCCATCCACTTCTGCCCTTCTGTTTCTCCTAACTCCCTCTCCCCTCACTGCATACTCCCAATTTGCTGTTTACAGTTCCCATCATTTTTGTGTGTTTTAAAAAAATTAAATATTTGCTTATTGTTTTCCTATATTGAAAAGAACTTATTTTCTCTATCTACCTATACTGATTTTATTTTTCTTACCCTCTACTCCATATAATTTCTCACTTAATGCCTTTCTGTTGATCTTTTTCAATGAACATACTTTCAAGAGGTAACAACCAAAAATGACAAAATAATGTATAGTTATTACAACAAAGTTGAAGATGATCATACATTTGAAAGAAGCATGTCCTAACGAGTGGCATAAGATTCAGAGACCCTCCTGTCTCTAGATTAAGGCAGTTATGTCCCCAACTGGATGGCATTCCCCTACATATGGAATTGGTGTTGGGAGATGGGAGGGGAGGGGGTTAGAGTGCATGTGAGAGGACAGAGAGGGTAAAAGTGAGGGAAGGAGGGAGGGAGAAAGGGAGGGAGGGAGGGAGGTAGGGAGGGAGGGAGAGGAAACTGGGATCCACATGTAAAATAATAAATTAAATTAAAAAAAAATGCTTTGACTCCAAAATTTAAGTTCAAGGACAAGTTACTGGGGAAAAGGATTTCTATTTTTGTTACCACAGAAAATGAAAAGATGTGGATTCCTACTAGACTAATGTGGTTTGACCAAGCCAGACCACCTGAAACAGAGTACCAGGTGATCCTACATTCAAAACAGCTGGAATAAGCAGCCTTACAGACTACAGCCAGGATTTCTGAATCTTCTTCCAATCTCCCATGACATCGCCCCTTACCAGCAGGAAGTAGTTTGGAAAGAACGACTCCCAAATTCCCAAATATTGTCTATAAATGTATGTTTTCATTTAAATGGACTTAGTTATATAAAATAAATAAATAAATAAATAAATAAATAAATAAATAAAATTCAGAGACCCACATGGTCCTAGGGGAATAAAATACAAATATAACATATTGTTAATTGTTTTAATAAGAAATGTATTTCCTGAGCATTGTTTAATAAGCAATAATTCTACAAGTTACTTAGTTTGAAAACATAAAGATTAAAATAATAATATCCAAGTTAGAAAATATTCATCAAAACACCTTTATATCACTCCCAAGGGGTTAAGTAAAACACAGTTGTCTCAGGGCAGTGCCCAAATCTGTAGCAAAAGCAGCACACACAGTGAGATAAACCAGAGACCTCTTCAAGCTATTGCTTTCCATCTTTCTCTTGTACTCAAACTTGTCCCTGTGAGGCTCATTGGATGCCGGTGGTGGGATCTTTTCATGGTGGGCTTATTAACATTTTCTAGATGTGTGACACTGGACTGCAAATAGTCCTTGTGATAATGGGCTGTAGTTGGGGGATTTCATATTGTTTAAAGAGATATAACATAAAACATCTAATGGCAATTTGAATGCAAACGCTCAGTAAAATTCTGATGCTGTATTTCCTTTAAGTAGAAATGCAATGGTAACATTACCACCTAAGAGGAAACTTCCCTGGATACCTTAAGCACACCTCCTATGATGTCAGAGCTTGACTTCCTTAAACTGTAACAAAGCAGATTTTCAGAATATTGGATCATATTTGTACAGAAAGAAACTTGATTCCACCTGGTTGTTGGAGCATCCCTTTGGTCACAGACTCTTGAGGCAATGACATAGGCAGAGGCTGAGGAATAGGCAGATGGGAAGATCTTTGTGAGTTCAAGGCTATCCTGGTGTACTTAGATAGTTCTAGAACATTCAGAGCTATGGAGAGAGACCCACCTCAAGAAACTAAAAGTAAGTTCATAAATAAATTTTATAAATAATTATATTCCATCCCCTATGTATCAGCCTATAAAATATCAAAGGCAATTATGTCAGAGGCTAAAGTGTAACAATCTCTGAACTATTAAAGCACGGAGTGTCATAAACAGCTGAAGGTTCAGGGGATGCCAGTTTTCTGCTCACTCTTCTTCAGTGGGTGAGAGCCCTTCACAGACTCATCAAACACATGCTGAGAGGGTATAAGCCTGTCTTCCTCTTCATGCTTCTCACCTCTGCTGACTTTACAGAGCTTGAAAAGACATCTTTCAGTCAGATTTATGGCAGCACACACAAATATTTTCCTTGCTATTCAAAGACAGGAGAACCACAAATAAGGGAAATCATGATAGTTCATGAACATGTTTCCACATGGCCCTCATTTTAGTTGAAAGAGTTGGCATGTGAAGAGGATGTGTCTGCATTGATGTGTGTCAACTGCTCTATCTCTGGCCAGGCATCCAGTCACAGACTTATTCCTATGTATGGCAGAGCCCTGATTGCTCTTCTCTTAATCCTGTAGCATATTGTTTGGTTAAGAAAGAAGTTAGCTACACAGGGACCAGAGGACTGTGTACTACCTGGGGTCAAAGCACAGTACCTTCCTTTGATGAATGACTCTTTGAATTTGCTCAAACAATAATTTAACATAATTATTATTAGTTCCAATGTATGTAACTGTCTCTATAACATGAAGAGCTCTGAAAACATAATGACTATCAGAATATGAGTTAAAGGAATCATTCACCAGAAGCCGAAAAACCACCACAACAGCTCGCTATTCAGCTCTCTGAGCTGAAGCTGGATCTGACTGTACTACATATTTTTTCCATCAGTAACATAAGCTTCTTTTCCATTAGAAAAACTTATATAGCATTTTTAACAGGATTACTCCTTACAATTTTTAGGATATACAGAAGGAGGCATGATCACAAGTTGCCTATAAGCTGGAAACTAATTATCAATTTTTCCCAAAAACTGAGTAAAAGCAATTGTACATGAATCACTGTTTTGAAATAATCAATCAACTTTTTGTTTGTTATAGAGAACATGTATTACATTTGGTTCCCTGCCAAAATATCTCCTAGACTCCATATGGCATTTTGTACCACATAAGCTAATGCTTCAAAACAAGGATTTAGCACTTTGGCTGGGGAAATAGGTAAATGCAACCATAACAATGATCTTCCTTGCCATAAGACCGAAGTCCTACTATGCTGTGTGAGAAGCACATAACCCTCCCATGGTTTTGCATAGTCAATACAGCAAATCTACTGATGCTGGATTGCATTCTCCAACTGTAAGATAACTTGTCTACTCTCTTCAGTTAGTTGTCTAGGTGAATTGGGATCACTATCTCATTTCAGGATGTTGCTTAAAGGTTCCAAATCACCAGTAGGTTCTTTTTAAAACAGGACATAATCATTGGAACATTTCCTAATAACCTCTGAATATCATTCAATGATCATAAGATCATTTGAATTTTCACTGACACCTTTTTAGGTGGGGGCTTAAAAGGGCTGTAGTTCCCTGAAACTTTTTCTCAATAGCTGACATGGTCTCATTTGCATCCTCACTGACACCTTTTTAGGTGGGGCCTAACAGGGATGCAATTACCTGAGGCCTCCTTTCAATAGCTTCTCTCAAATCTTACATTAACCGCCATACTTTCAATTCATTTTTTAACCACCAAAATTTAGATTTCGTTATTCTCCCCTCTGCTAAACTCTTTTGAACCATACATACAGAATTCTCTGGCTTTCAGGCCATTCTGGCTTTAAACATTTCCTTCTGTTTCACTCTGCAAGACGGTCATGGGAGACTCAGAGCTCCAACCATTTCAATTAAGACAGTGACCTGATCTCTTCTCTCTCTCTCTCTCTCTCTCTCTCTCTCTCTCTCTCTCTCCTCTCTCTCTCTCTTTTCTCTTTTCTTTTCTATGTCCCAAGCAATTTAAGTAGTACCTATTGTTGGAATTCACACATTCACAATCACATTTCAGATACTCATGTGTGTCCACATTATACATACAGAACATACATACATTTTTCAGCTCTCTTTTTTTTAGACCAATACTAGTTTGTTGAAATAGAACATATTTAATTAAAATCTCTTGCAATACAGCTGTTGAAGCTAAACTTTGAAATATGAACATCCAAAATCTGAACACACCCCAATATATGTCACCTTTTTTCACTGTTTTTTTTTTTTTTTTTTTTTTTTAATGAGTCCTTAAAACACTTTCTAACAGGCTACATTTTTTTTCATACATTTGGCTGGATGTAAGCTATGGCATAAGAATGGAAAAATACAGGCTAACTCCCCAATGACCCCAGGAAGCTAGAAGTTTAAACCTTAAATTGCAGACCTTGCCCTTAGCTAGTAAATAGGCGAAAGGTCACATTGTTTGCTGTACTCACAGGAACTGTGAGTACATGAGCTTTGTCATCCCACCCAGGAACCTGTGTGAATGCAAACCTCTGGGGCGTTAGGAAACTCATTGGTCTATAAAACATGGGCTTGTATGGTTTTAGTTGATTGTTCTGCTCTGAGCAGTGTCTAGATGCTATGAGATGATTGGTCTAAGACGCTCGGGCTTTGGTGTAATTCTATAAAAGCTATCTTACTTCCTTGCTAGTGGTCCATAGTCCTCTGCCCCTGTGTGACACATGACAATGGACCCCAGTGAACTTGGAATATAAAGACCTCATGCTTTTACATCAAGACCGCTTCTCATGAGTGATTGGGGGGCGCCTTTCCTGAGTGGGAGCATGAAGGTCACGCTCTACGGGTCTTTCTGCAGAAGCTCCTAAGGCAGGAGCCATTTAGGTTAGTCCTGCCTTGGCTCTCTACGCCTGGGATGGCCCATTGCCGCTCATCTGTGACTACAGCTGTTTGAAAAGCAAGCAATCACCATTGTAGCAACTCTGAGTTCTTGGCACCCACAGTTCCTGTTGACCTTGTGTGTAAGTGGGGCCACATCTTTGCTTCCACAAGACCCGGTGCAGCTATAAGACAGCTATGATGGCAACTTTTGGGAGGATGCCTCTCCTTGGGCCACACTCTAGTGTCCTTACAAAACCTGGTCTTTCCCTGAAGATACAGTATTTCTTACATCTGCCACCTCTCTGCTGGGATTAAAGGTGGGTACCACCACTGCCTGGCAGGAATTTGGTATTTTATTACATAGTCTATCTCATTTCTTTAAAAAAAAAAAAAAAAAAAAAAAGAGATGTTGCCCCTGGTATCTTTTACTTAAAATGTTTTTTTTTTAAATTTCTGAAGCTTTCCATGTATACCTTCAAGAAATTGTTTTGTATATACATGAAAAAATACATAAAAGTCAGAAAATGGTGTTCAATGCTCTGGAAACGGAATCACATGTAGTTGTAACACACTCAGTAGCTGAATGCTGAAAACTGGACTTGAGTCTTCTGAAAGAACAGCAAGGGCTCTTAACCATGGAGTCATCACTCCAACTCTCATCACTGTTATCTTAATGACAAGACATGGTGAAGTCAGGATACCTAGTTTGGAGGCATTAGCCCATGACACTCCACATCAAGAACTGCTTAGACAGACAGATCCTGGTGGGATGATCAGTGAAACTTCTTTGAAGGACAGATTGACCAAATGGTGGCCTGTGAGGTGACCTAAAAGTGTGTGATCATACCAGCATTGTGAACTTCCACTAAACACCAGCAGAACTATCCTTTGTTTCTAAGCTCTAAGACTCTGTTAGAATTCTCAGTGTTCAAAGTCGCGGACATTTCATGGCAGGTCATGAAACATCTAAATCCCTGCTATCTGGGATTTGTTTAAAGCGACCTCTTGGCTGGATTAGCCCCCTCCACAGTGTGTAGCTGCAATTATCTTGGGGAGCTAGGGGACATACATAAAATGGCAAAGCATGACTCTTCTCAAAATTCAAGTCTTGGAGTAAGGAGCCATCCATTAAAAAACATGAAACAAGACAGAGAAAATATAATGAGTATCTACTTGGGCTTGACCCTCTTTCCATCCTGTCCCTAGTAGTCTTCCTCTCTTTATCTTCCTCTGTGCTGGGGGTGGAACCCAGAGTCTTGGCACATTTCCAACCTTTGGTTTTCAGAGAAAGCATCTCACTATTTAGCCTAGGCTGGCCTTGAATGCATGTTCTTCCTGTCTCAGTCTATCAAGCTTTGGGATTATAAGGATGCCCTACATTCACCACAGCCTTTTAGAGCTGAATGATTTGTGAAGGCTGTGGTAATAAAAGAATATAGACTCATTTGAAAGAACCACCAGAGATGAATTGACTCTTGGCCATGTCTCAGCCAGACAGCTATCTTGTAGAATCATGCCCTACTTATTATTAAAGCTTTTGAAACTCTGACTTTGGCATGTCAGAACCCAATCCTCTCAAGGTTTTTATAAGTTACCTGATGTGAGGTTGTTTTGTGACTGCAGATTCCTGATGTGTGTTGATTTTGTGACAGCAGCATGGACAGGTGATGATGTAGACCATGGCAGGAAGACATTCCAGGCTCATGTCTGGAAACAAGCTGAAGAACAGAGACTAGTCACTCCGGTTGATTCAGGACTCTGGTAACACTGAACAGTTCATCAGCTTCATATGAGTCAAAGCACAAATGGAACCCTGGATGAGTAGGGCAGAGAAGGCACAGAGGCAGATGTGAGGAAATAGTGGGATTTGAGGGATAAGCACTTCCTTTGTGTGCCCCACACGGATGCCTCTGAACATGGCCACATGTATTTTAAGCAGCAGCTGAGACTGCATCAGAAAGGAAAGTTCTAGCATAGTACTGAGCTGCCCCAAGATTCCAGACTCAGATTCATCTGTCCTACTCCAGGAGCCCTGAGCCTCTCTGCTTCCATTATTTATGCTTATGTCTCACTCAACATAGCCAAGGAGGGGCTGCCAGTTAAAAAAAAACTCCTGGAAAGAGGCAGCTTCAGTGAGAGGATGATAGGTATCTGCTACATTCACTATGCTGTTGGAAAATAGTGCATTGGATGGTTATTGCAGTCTCTCAGGAGATTGTTTTTTCCTAGACTGTGTCTCATTATATAGTTCAGATTGTCCTGGAACTCACTATGTGTAGACTGGAATAGTTTGAACTCAAAGCGATCCACCTGCCTCTACCACAATACCAGGTTTTTTTTTAAGTCAATATTTTAAATTACCTGGTGTCTTTCTTTGGGTTGACCCTATTGAGTGAAATTGGTTTTGTTTTCTATGATAGGCTCACATAAATTTGAATCTTTTTGGTTTTGGTAGTCATTCCTGAGACACCAGAGTAGTTTCCAAGGGGTCTCATATAGGCTGCAAGGGCATGCACTCATTTCATGCTTGCATCCCCATTTCTGAGAAGCTCAGTTTCAGAGAAGTAGATGCTGGCTGCAGGCCTCACATTTCCCTGTGCATCCTTTCTTGGTGGTTCATGATATTGGCAAATGAGAGAGAAAGGAGTAGAAGCACAAACTAAACTTTTCCTATGTTGCTTGTGTCCTGACACCTAGCTGGAATGAAGACAGATAGCCCTCCCCTTCAGGGTCAGAAGACCAGGAGCTTCTTTAGTCTACCTCTATTTGGAAAAGAGGCCTCAGCACAGCTGCTTGCAACAGTTTATAAGGCACATGCTTTCTGAGAGGCAGGGATAATTTTAGATTCTCCTACACTCCCTGTCCTTTAATGTGGAACATGCAACCTACTATATAACAAGGCTTATAGAACATATCCAAAAGCAATATAGATGAAAATGTACAGATGCAGGAAACTTCATGCTAGACTAGGAGAAGACAGTACCATGAGAGGCAGGATAATGCAGATTAGACCAGGATGGGACAATCTATGAGACACAGGAAACCGCAGATTGGACAAAGGGAGAACAGAATCATCAGATGCAGGAAACTGAAGTCTAGACCAGGAGAGACAGAATCATAAAATGTAGGAATTTTCAGGTTAGAACAGGAGAGGACAGAACTGTGGATGACCTAGCTTTCTGACCTGGAATAAAGTCCCATAAGTTTCTATGACAGACACCTCAAACTACTTAGAGGAAAAAATGGCTCAGTGGGTGAACACACGATCCTCAAAATGGGCTAAAACCATGGTCTTTCTTTTCACTGGGAACCACACATATAAAGGAAGCAAATGATAATTGCTGTGCATAAAACTACCCCAGTATCACAGCAAACATCCTGCTTAGTTGCCAGATAATCAGTGGTCTGTGAGATTAACTCTAGCAAACTTCAATGTACTAGGAATGTGTTCTGTCACAAGCTCACTTCCTTCTCCCCTTTTGCCTTTTATTTGGAGGCCAGGGTAGAGTGTCCAGTCTAGCCTTGAAGTTGAAATCTCCCTGCCTCTGTCTATCATGTAGGTGGCATAACAGGTCTGCTTCACCAGGTCTAGCAATAATTATCTTCTGGCAGCTCTGAGATCTTTCCCTGAAGATGTTGCACATGGAAGTTGCCACCTCTGAGTAATACTAACCATCAAAGCTTCAAGGGTCTTAAGGATGATACTTCAGTAGACCACTAGAGGACAATGTAGAATCAAAAATGACAGAGTGGTTGGTGCCTTCTTCCTGAGTCAGGGATAACTTCCCTGCCTGTTCATATCAGGATGACCCACTATTTCTGAGCATCACAGCTGGTTCTTGTGAGAAGGAGATTTTGATTTAATGCCTCAACAGAACCAGATGGCTTGAATGAGACATAGGGAAAAAAGAGAGGGAAAGGAGAATAGATATGATTATAGATGATATATAATGGGAGATGTCATCCTGTATATATGTTTCTCATACTGGTCAATGAATAAAGCACTGTTGGCCAATAGGAAAGGAAGATAGGAGGGGCTAGGAGACAAGAAGGAAATAGGAAGTAGAGAGAAGAGCCAAGATGGAGAGTCTGGAGAAAGCAGTATTCTGGCCGGCTCCCCGATAAGAGAAATACATAGATCAGCAGAAATGGGTTAATACTTAAGATAGAGCTAGTCGATAAGAAACTTGTAATGGGCCAACAGATTATATCAAATAGAGAGTCTCAGTGTGCGTTAATTGGGGCAGGCATGGCGGCGGGACAAGACCAGGTGATGGGCAGCAAAAACCCATACTTGTTATAATATTCAGGAATTTGTGGCTGCTCAAGAGAGTGGAAAGACAGTTGGCAAGCCACCCCAGAAGACAGGATGCACATGTAGATTTTATTGAGTGCAGGACATGTAGATTTTATTGAGTGCAGGACAGGGCTGCCCTGATGAACACAAAGGGATTGTCTTGGCACTCTGGCTTTGTCTTATCCATTCATTACTTATTTTTGATATTATTTTTTCCTAATTTTTGAAAGAATTTTCTTTCCTGCTATCTTGTTATTCTCAGGGGGGGGGCATTCATATCTGCAGAGTGTCTGTGCACTACACATGATATATGTGTTCACTAATGTGCATTATATGTGACCACATACTCAGGAATTTAAGTTGCAAGCATCATTTTCCTGTGACATGTAGGATTCAGAGAAAGGGAGCTGAAATCCCTTAAGGACATTGTTACTAATTGAGATTCTCATCATCTTTGGCACATAGTTTATGTATGATTAAAGATGGAGGATTCTGTTCAATGTGATCCCTCCGCATTTCAACCTTAAATAAATACAGAGCTGAGGCAAGGATCCACCAGACTGCATCCTCCCTGGACCAATTAATCATGTGCATCTCTCATCCTCCCCCTCAGTTCTTTCTGTGTTTAATCTAAGGCTCACATTCATATGCTAAAGATGGATGCTACATTACTGGACCCCTTCATCTGTTCTTCCTAGTGTAGCCATGTTGAATAAATCTCTTCTCTCTGCTTTACAAAATTGCTTTGTCTACCATTTTCTTTTTTACATATTTATTATATGTATGTTTGTACATGTGCATGTGTATGAG
This sequence comes from Phodopus roborovskii, assembly GCF_943737965.1. Classification (NCBI taxonomy): domain Eukaryota; kingdom Metazoa; phylum Chordata; class Mammalia; order Rodentia; family Cricetidae; genus Phodopus; species Phodopus roborovskii. The sequence goes on along the minus strand of NW_026126802.1, from coordinate 23,316 downwards.
CATGTGGAGGTTAGCCGATAACTTGCAGGAGTCAATTTTCCCCTCCAGCACAGGTTCCAAGGATCATTCTCAGGTCTTCAGATTTGGTGGCAAGTGCTTTGACTTACATAATGCTTAAATGACTTTGACCTCTTCCATAGACTCATTCCTTAGAATACTTGTTCCCAGTTGGCAGCAGTTTTGGAGAGGTCATGAAACTAATAGGGACAAGGCTATAGAGAGAAATTATATCATGGGGTGGGTTTGATAATTTACAAACATGACCCATTCCAGTTTAGTGTCTGCTTGCTATGTGAGGGTATAGTGTGGTCTCTCAGCCTCATGCTCCAGCCACTGGCTGCCATTCAGCCTCTGCCATTATGGTTCGCTCTCTCTGGAACTGTAAGCAAAAATAAGTTTCCTTCTTCTTCTTGCTTTTGGTCATGGTCAGAGCAAGATCATTTGGTTTTTGGCCTACTGGGATGCATCCCGTTGTAGTCACAGAGTCCTCCTAAGTCATCCAGTCTGCAGAACTCAATTCATCACAATCCTTACAAGCTAAGCTTAGCCATCTTTCCTCAGTGGGCTGTTTAGAGAGACAAGTAATTGTGAAGAGTAGAGAAAGGAGATTGTTCTGTGTGTCACACTGTGCAGAGAAACAGAGTTCCATTCACAATCAAGTCTATAGTTCAGGAGTCCTGAAGTGTGATGGATAAGAGAGGGGCAATACCACAATAAATGAACACAGTTTTTCCTTGTTTGAAAGTCTCTCCTCACATGTGGTAAACCTAAAGTTCCTCTTGTTCTATCCTAGGGATATTCCTTAACAACCTTGAGTCAACAGGGGTCAGCACTTACTTCCTTCTCTTTTTCTTTTTTGAGACAGAGTTTCTCTGTTCTGGAACTTGCTCTGTAGACCAGGCTGGCCTTGAACTCACTGAGATCTACCTGCTTCTATCCACTGAGTGTTGGTAAGCATGTCCTTCTTTTCCAAAGCTACTAGGCAGAATTTCTATAACTGGAGTCTCCTTCCCACAAACCATAACAATCAGAACTATGAATAAGTAAGATAAACAAATCAGCAAAGTCAAAGGCAAACATAAAAAAAAACCTCCTCAAAGAATACATACCTTCCAAACAATGTTCCATTCCCAATCTTCCACACCAAAAGTAATCAAGGAAGACCAACAAAAGGAAACACAGAGTTGGTAGAGATATTTTCACATGATATCAAGGGCAAAATAGCTTGCCAAATCTTCCATAGCAGGGCTCATACTTGGGATCAGAATAATAAGGACACAGACAAGAGGACATGAGCTTGAGGCTACACTACTTGACTTGTATCAAGAAAACCAAAGTAATGAATCAAAGTAACCAAAACTTCTTTCAAAAGAAAGCATCCATGGAAGTAAGATTGCATGGGGCAAGAGAGATGGCGAGTGGTAAAGAGCTTTGGTCACTGTTCCAGAGCACCTAGGTTAGATTCCCACCACCCACATGGTCGTTAACAACCACCAGTTCCAGGGGCTCTAATGCCTGCTTTTGGCCTAATCATTCACTAAGCATGCATATGGTGTGTGTGTGTGTGTGTGTGTGTGTGTGTGTGTGTGTGTGTGTGTGTGTGATACTGGCAGAACAAAAGAAAACCTAACGAGTAAACTCACATATACATTTTAATTACCAAAAAGTAGAAAAATGGGTGAAGGTATTGATTTTTGTTACTGGGGAAGTTGAGTATCCTAGTTGGTTAGATTGTCAACACAATGTAGTTATTTGGGAAGAGGAACTTGACTTGAGAAAATACCTCCATCTGGTGTGTAGGAATGTCTGTTGGGCATTTTCTTGGTTAAGTATTTATGGGGGCAGGCCCAGCCCACAATGATTGTGGTCATCCCTAGGATGGTGGTCCTGGGCTTTATAAAAAAGCAGGCTAAGAAAGCCATGATGAGTGAACCAGTAAGCTGTACCCCTCCACAGCTTCTTCAGGTTCTGTCTCCATGTTGTTGCTAGACTCTATGCCCTGACTTTCCTCAGTAGTGTGACCACAGAAATTGACCCTTTCTTTCCCAGATTGAGTTTGGTCACAGCAATAGAAATCATAACTAAGACACTGTGACTTACACATTGCAGTCTTTAGTCTTGTTAGTAAAATAATTCAGAAATAGACTCAGAAGCGATCTTGTGGACAATTTTAATGTAGTTTGAAATGAAAACAACAGGGCAGGCAAGCTGTAAATCTTGGCAACTGCCTGGTGAAGGGAAATAGAGGAGGAAGAAAGAGAGCCATATTGTTTGTAAGCAGTGACTTGGGGAGTGGAGGGAAGGGAGGGGGATTCTAAGAAACAGAGTGAGAAAGCCCAATGTATCCAGGAAAGCATACTGTCTTAGTTAGGGTTTCTATTACTGTGAAGAGAAACCATGACCACATCAATTCTTAACAAGGTGGTAACTTACACTTTCAGAGGCTCAGTCCAATATTACAATGATAAGGAGCATTGTGGGAAGCATAGTGGCATGAAAGGAGACATGGTACTTGGGTACATCTTGGCTTGCAGGAAAAAAAGAAATTGACTGAAATGTACTGGGCAGTATCTTGAGCATAGGAAGCAGCAGAGCGCAACCCATAGTGAGATAATTCCTCTAACAAGTCATACCCACTCCAACAAAGTCACATGTCCTAAGAGTGCCACTCTAAATGGGCTTCAGACTACCACCCATGCCAAGGCAGTGGGCAGCACCAGAAAGAAAACAAGATGGAAAAAGGAAGAAACAGGTACGTTTTTCTGAGTGCCTGCACCGAGGAAGAGTCCTGGGAAGGTATTATAACTCTCCTGAATTCCCTATTCTGCCACTTCCATTCCAGACAGTTCTACTTGGTTAAGGGCCAGATACCAAATCTCACTGCCTTTCTATTTTCCCTGAATATTACCTAGTGCATGGTAAAGAAGTTCTCAATGGCATAGCTCCCCCCTGACCAAACGGGGGTGTATGTATGATCTTTTTTTCAGAATCTCACCCATTTCTCAGCTTTGAAGCTGCCTCTCAGGGATTTTATACACAGTTGACAAGTTGTCAGCCGAGAAGGCTGGAAAGGCAGCCTGCTCTACACTTACAAAGTTGTGTCTTGTCTGACAGGCCAGTTAGAAACATTTCTGTTCTTTATGTTCCCACAGCATCCAGGGCGGACCCAGTGACCGCTCCACTGCTCAGCATGACAGTTTTCTTTCTGGCTCAGCTACTGTTGTGACTGCAATGGAAGAACAGACAGACATTGGTTTGGTTCCCATTATGCATGCCCGTAGTATTATAATAGTTTATGAAACTGTTTTATGAAATTTGAATTAAGTTTCCATTTGGGATTACAGGAGAGCTAGTCAATGAATGATATTCTGATACAAACAAGGATAATTCTGCCTGAAGTTTTATCTATATTTGCTCCATTCAGGAGGTGCTTTGGTTCTGAGTTTAAATGGGCATACTGTGCATGGTGGCTCTTTCCCTTGAAGTTTTTGAGTGGAGAATGAAACTTAACATTCTCTTACTCTTGTGTCTATTCACTTTACCTACAGGGCATCTGATATGCACAGGACAGCCACTACCAGAGGAAAATCATTTCTTTGGTTTTTCAAGACAGGGTTTCTCAGTGTAATCCTGGCTGTCATAGAGCTCACCCTGTAGACCAGGCTGCCCTTAGACTCAAAGATTTCCTGCCTCTGCCTCTGGAGTGCTGGGATGAAGGTGTGTGCTAACACCTCCTACCAGGAGGGAAAACTCTTAAAGTGGACATGAGGACACAGTTGGAGAAAAGAATATCTAGGAATGGTGGTTGAGACCTGTAATCCCAGCACTGAGGAGGCTGAGGCAGGATCATAGCCTGGGCTACATACATAGTTTCAAGAACAGCCAGGACCTCAGAGGGAGACTCTGATGTGTGGGAGATGAAGGGCTTGGGGTTGATAGTGTGTGCTTCAGTCTTTAAACTAAATAAAGGTATAAAGGTGTTTATTTTAACAATATAATTGCAAATATTCAAAACTCTTAAGACCAACAGAAATTAAATCACAGCACCACAACCAAGTTTTCAGAGAAAAATGTGGGACTCACATAAAAGTGCTTTGGATGGTTATTGCAGTCTCTCAATCCTGTAGGAAACAAAGGAAGAAGTGTGGAACTGGCAGGGGTTCCTGCCTGGCAGAAAATATTTGTGTTTCTTACTTGTTCATGTGGGTTTAAGCTCAGGGTGAGTTTAAATTCAGAAGACACAAATAATTTGGAGGAGGGAGGTCCAGCCTTGTGACCCACCTACAGAAGCATTAGTTCTTGGTAGGTCAGACTGTGTCCTCAGCTAGCCAATGGGCTGACAGTGTACGCTTTTTAGGGCTAGCTGGAGTTTGCTGTGGTAGGAACAGCCTTGGGAAGTGCCTGGTTCCTGGTTTGGAAGACAGTGCTAGAGATCCGCAAGTCTGGGTGAAGGCACACATAACAACTTTATGCCTCATATATTTCACTCATAATTTTTATTTTAAAAATGACCCTGAGGTACCAGGAGGATGATGGTGGTTTATGTAAGGTCAAAAAAAACCAAGAAGGCAAGCAACCACTTTTCTGGTACTCAACTGTGCCAACCTTGCCGCTGATATTTGGGAGCTAACAGGCTTCTCCCGCCTCCCTTCCCACTTCCCTTTTCTCTGAGCCTGTGCTTGCAGGCTGGTCCCCACCTGTTTAGTCCTCCTAGCAGCAGGACCCAGCTTCTCCATCTAACCAGCCTCCAATGCATGTGTGTCCTTGTTAGCCCATCCTTCTTTCGTCGACCTGGCTGTGAGTACATAGAGGTTTGAAGTGTCAGAGGCTGCTTCTTAAACCTTGCTCATGTGTGGTATTTTCACGCCCAATAATTCTCTGAGAGGCCATGGTGGAACATGTCTATATTATGTCTATAATGCTAGCATTTGTGAGGCTGAGGCAGAAAGAGAACTGGCATTTCCCAACCAGCTGAGCTATCAAGGTTGAAATTACATTGTAAGGAAAAAAAAAAATAATCAAAGCCAATCATCCAAGCAAACAAGGACAATTTTAAAAAGTGTGGTAATATAGGTCATTGGTACAGAGTTCTCCTTGCTGGTTCAAGGGTGGGGTTTAGTTCCCAGTATTGCAAACAAGACAGAAAACCATGTTTGTGTGCTTCTGGAAAGGCTGGTTTTGTGTGTCAACTTGACACAAGATAGTCATTGGAGAGGAAGGGGCCTTGGCTGAAAAAATGCCTCCTTGAAATCTGGCTCCAAGGCATTTTCTCAGTTAGGATCAATTTGGGATGGCCCAGACCTATGTGGGTGGGGCCATCCCTGGGCTAGTGGAGTAGGATTCTGTTAAGAAAAGAGGTCAGTTAGCAGCACAGGTCTAAAGAGTCTGCATCAGCTCCTGCCTGCAGGCAATTGCCCTGTTTGACTCCTGTCCTGACTTCCTTCAGTGATGAATAGCAAAGTGGAAATATAAGCCAAATTTACCCTTTCCTTCCCTAGTGACATTTGTTCATGGTGTTTTATCACAAAAAACATACCCTAACTAAGGCAACCTGCAAAGATAACCCTGGTCTAGACTAGAGATTTTCCTCACAGGCCATGGCTACCTCCTCACTGGTCTTATGGTACTTTTCCTGGTCTCTCTTGTCTACCCCTCCACTCTTTCCCATTTTTCCTGACATCTTCCCAGACCACTTATAGCCTATAGCTTCCAAATGCAACTGATCTTGGTAGCTCCTGGGTCATAGCCTATGCCAGATTTCTTGCCTGGCTTACTTTATTTTAGACATCTGACATCACTCTTACAGTAGTCACTGCCTTACTCATTGAATTGTGCTGTACCTATGAGGTGGTTCCAGCAGATTCAAGGCAACCTCACCTGTTTTCCAAAGGTCTAGGGTAGAGTTGTAATGGGTGTTTTATGAGGTGGCAGGAGATAATAAAATAATGTTTTTGTTAACATACTGCATTTTTAAGCAAAGTCCCTTAGTAGCCTGGACCCTCTTATGTGGGATAAGATTACTAGGATGATGCTCACATTACTTCAGATAACTGCTAAGCTTGCATTTAGTAGCCCCCTCCTCGCACCCCCTTTGATTTTTTGAGACAGGGTTTCTCTGTGGCTTTAGAAACTCTCTTGGAACTTACTTTTGTAGACCATGCTGGCCATGCACTCACCACACAGGTCTTCCTGCCTCTGCCTCTCAAATGCTGGGATTAGAGGCCTGGGCCACTACCTCCTGGCTAGTAGCCTTAATCATGGTTCTTCTAGCTGCTAAGCTTGCAATTAGAAGCCTTACTCGTGGTTATTGTTGTACTTCTTCCATCTCCTCCTTCTTCTTGATAGTGAAGCTTCAGATGCATTTAAAAAAGTCTGTTGTTTATTAATATGCATATGTCTTAACCAGGAAGGTTAGAAAGTTAGCATGGGGGGGTTATAGAGGTGAGGAATTGTTACTCATGCTAAGGATGACTGGAGGGAGGTCAAATGAGATAAATATGAAGTCAGTCTTAGGCTTTGCAAAGATGCATCAAAGTATGAGTCGGTGTTTGCTTGGTGGAGGCAGAACCAATGTAGTGTTTACATCTCATCCCATTCCATTCACCATCCCAACCAAACCACCTTATCAAAGTCAGTCCCACTGTGTCCAGTCCGTAGTTCAATGTCACAACCCTCAGCTCATTTTTACTGATTTTCTCTCTTCATCTCTTTCTTTGTTCTTGTCTTCTTCCCTTCCACACTCGTCCCCTCCTGGCATCTCTGCCCAATGGAGTACAAATACAGAAGTATTTTCTGTGAGTACATATAAAGGCTGAGGCATTTGCTCCTGATTGCTATCTTTTTAAAATTTTGTGGCACACAGAATGTTGAACCCTTAAGGCCCTGTCCATTCTGAATGCTAAATTAGGCATCAGGAATGAATGAGCCCTAGATGCCATCTGGAATGTGCCATCCCATCCCCATATATTGGTGACTGGTGAGCAGCTTGTCACATTAACACTGGCTAAGACTTCCACTCCTGGAGTCTGACTCAGAATGGCTGAAGAACAGCTTGGATCCACTGCTGTGACATGTACCTTTTTAATCCAGTGCAGGAATCCCAGAAGCCTGATCTCAGAGCCTGTCATGAAGTCAGGATGTCCCACTTGACAGGTGATTATGAACTGATCAATATTGCGGTTAAATAAGGATCAGGATAAACAAATAGGCTGAACAGATGTTTATTCAGGGAAGAAATAACTTACAGCCTAGACAGATGAACACCAGCAATTTCCACCGAATGTCCTCCTGTCCGAGTCCCACCAGCAAGAGAGCTTTTCCAGGCTCTTCCTCAGACTTCCTTCCACAGGTCACTTCCGCCCATGGCTCCATCCCCCAATGGGCGTGGTCAGTGCCACAAAAGGACTATCTCACTAGAGATCAAAATTCTGTATCCTGGTCTGTGCTTTAGTAAGTTAGATGTTCCTGTCATCTTTTCCCCAACAATGAGGTGGGTGCAACCCAAGGCATCTTTTATGGGTTCAAGACCAATACCCTTACCATGTCTTTGTATGGCAGGGAGCACAGTAGGCAGACCTCCAAGGCCTTGCTTTGATTTCCTGGGTTCTATATGATGGTTCAGACCCTGGCTGGGATTAGATTCTCCCCATCCTACATGTTAGACTTTTCATTCCTGTGATAAAATAACTGACATGAATATTATGAGGAAGACATTATTTAGTTCATAGCTTCTGCCATCACTGCAAGAAGTGCACAGTGTGACAGGAAACCTGACAGACAATAAGTAGAGAGAACACAATTACATGGTTGTCCGATGAGGCAGTATGGCTCGATCAATACCTCTTACCACTGAAAAGCTCACAGCTGCACAGCAACTAACCTCATACTTTACTTCCCTGTTAATAAATTCAAAGGGGAGAACCTGGTATCCCACCAAAGGCATCCTAAGAAATATCCTAACACTTACACTCTTCATTATTAATTTTAAAATCATTATAATGTTGGAAAATCTGCTGTCATGCTATTCTATCTCTCTAATACACACAAAACATTCACCACATTCATATGGAGCGACCCCCCCCAAATAACACATGCCATGGCCCCAACCCATTCCCAATGTGGGGCCAAGGATCAGTATGCTTTTCCTTCAAAGAAATGAAGTCAGCCAGATGATGGCTCTCTGCGAGATTAGTTAAACAAATAGATGTTAACATGAATTCTTTCAACTGGAAGTATCCTGCTTTCGAATATTTATTCCTTTCTGTTTTCCAGAGATGAAGACATACATTATATTTTGGGCCTCCCTCCTATTGTTCCCTCTCTCAGAACAAGGATTTGATCAGCTCATTGCTGACAATGAATTGATAAAAGCATTATATGGAGCCCCATGTGATTGCAGGGGAGGAAAGTACCTTACTACTGGTTCCTTCACTGGATATGTTGATTGAGGAGATAAAACTACTTATCTATCCATGCAGACTGCCCTTAACAGGGAGTCACTCAAGACTGGATATGTGTTAACAAACCTAAGTCCCTTCCCATCATTAATGGAGAGCCAGGCCTTTGTCCAATGGAGTGCAACTTTGTAGATAAAATAAATTCCAGGTATTATGGCACCTCTCAAGAGTGCATTCATAATAATTGATCATACTTTACAGCATTCCCCTTTTAAAACTACGAAGGTAATTTGGAGGAGACTAGGGAACTATCCCTCAGGATCTCTACTCCAACAAATATGCTCAGGCTTCACACTTTGCTCCACCTGGAATACCAGCCTGTTGTGATGGGATAGCACCATGTTTCTGATGTTGGGCTGAGAGATCAGGGCAGAGAAATCATAGTCCAGAAAAAATGCAAACCATGATTGACTCTCTGATTCCTCATATGGATTATCATACATTATTACTTCCCAAACCCAGCGGTACAAACAGCAACTCACAAACGTCAGATATTCAGTCTGCTACCCATTATGCTTTAAACATTACCAACCCCAGCCTAGCAAAAGACTGCCAGCTATGCTTGACCTTGGGAACCTCCTGGTCCATAGCATTACCTGTGCTTAATGATTCCTTGTTGCCTAATTATGAATTCATGGGGAAGGATAACTTCACAATTAGAGTCTCTTTTAAAATCCAGCCCACAGGATTTAATAATTCCTCATGGTTTTACAAACATTTTAAGAATGAATGACAGCTTTGATAGAGATGTAGGACAAGCCTCCTTTACCTCTTGCTTTTCAGTGATTAATGTCTCCACAGCTCTATGTGCTGGTTCTGGACAAGTCCTACTTTGTGCAATGACTTAGCTTATGCCTTGCTGCCAGCTAATTGGACAGGATTGGGTGTCCTGACTACCCTCCTTCCAGATATAGAAATAATACCTGGATGTGCCCATCCCAATATGCAGCATAGACTATTTCACTCTGAGGCACAAGAGAGCAGTCTAATTCATTCCAATATTGGTTGGACTTGGTATTTCAGGAGACCTAGCCACAGTTCTGCAGGCATGAGTGTTAGGAACTAGCAGCCAGCTGACCCCCGCCCCAACGATGGGCGGGAGGCTCATGGCAGTGTCATCCCCATGTCAGCTTTACCTGGCTTTACCTGGCAGCCAGAGGACTCAGTTATGCATGAGCAAGTCCCCTTTAAAAGCAAGTGGCCCACACCCCTCTCACTCTCTGCCTCACTGCCTCTCTGCTTCTCTCTCTGCTCCTTTGCTCTCTCTTTGCTCTCTCTCTGTTCCCTCTCTCTCTCCTGCTTTCGGTTGGCCACCAGCTACCCCCTCTTTCTCTCCCCTCTCAATAAATCCACGTAGGCGCTGAGTCTCGTGTTTGTGTTTCTTAGGCATAAGTTGCATCAAAAGAACAACAATGGGAATAGCAATAAAATCATACTCTAGGCTGTCTCAACAGACCATCTAAGTGTCAGTCCAAGACGTCCAGGACCAAGTTGACTCTCTAGCAGTGGTGAACCTACAAAATAGAAGAGGGCTAGACTTACTCACTGCTGACAAGTGAGTTATTTGACTTTACAGCTAAATGCTGCTTTATGCTAACAAGTCCGGAATTGTTCTAGACAGATTCAAGAAACATCAAGAAGAGCCCGAGAAACTTTGCAGATGGCTGTTTGATCAACCATCTGGAATGCCTAGAATGGACTCCTGCTTTACCTCCTTCCCCTGCTAGGTCCCATCCTTAGCCTACTTAGTCTATTATCCCTAGGACCTTTTCTGTTAACAAACTGATGTGCCTCATTAAAAATCAAATGCTATAAAAATGCAACCCATACAGGTACATTATCATCACCTTGAAATGGCTGATATGGGAGACAGCTGTGAAAAACTCTAGCCAATACACAGGTAACCTGTGTGTTGACAAAATGGAGTCATCCTGTCCTTGGTGATCATTTACAATGACGGGCAACAGAGGAGAGACAGAGGTTTCCCTACCCCAATAGTCCCCTAAGACAGGAATGTTCGTCACAAGTATTCATCTCCAATGACAGGTAAGGCTATGCCACATTCCTGATCCAAGAATGTCTCTAACCTAATACAGGCACAGTCCTCTCAAGAACATCCCACTTCATGGCATTTTTTTAACTATATTTAAAAGGGGGACCTGTGCAGAACACCAGAGGAAAGTTAGCATCTTAACAGACATCCTTCCTATTATTCTCTTAGATACGAATATACTGGTAATTTTCCATTCTCCTATATTATTCCCTTGTTAAACATTTGATGCAATCTGACCCTGAAAGAATCCCAGCTGCATGCTTATCATATAGCAAGTTATCTTATAGCAGAACACCTGCATTCTGCTTGGAAGGACCTTCTGCCTCCCTCAAATACTCCACATTCTCCCTTTGTCCCGTTCCCTCATTTCTCCACCACTTAAACTCTGTGGTTATATTCATTAAATGAGACATGATCAGAATACTGTCTTGTTTCCATCTCTTGTGTCTCTTGTTCCCTCATTCGCCTCCCTCCGGCAGGGTCCCTGTCAACTAACCAGCAGATCGGGGTAATTACTAGGATTCTAGCTTGAACAAAATGGATCTAGTTATCATCTGCCATTATCACAGATGAGGAATCCAGGTCGGAGAGAGCTGACCTCAGGACAGACCAAGGGATCTTTGTTAGGTAGTTTGAGATACATCTTGAATGTCCAAGTTGCTGTTGGGTGTCTTGGAGTAAATGAGTCTGTCTATTATGGGAAAGGTCTGCGCTGGTGATGGCATGCTGGAAACTAGTATGAGTGGGAATCTATCCCCAAAACTCTTACCTAGATGCTAGACACTAACAGTGTGAGCCTGCCGCATGCAGAAACCAATTAGTATGTGTTTACTTAGAGCCCAGGATGGGTCAGGTCATAAGCATTGTAGATTCTTAGTGCTTGTAACTTAGAGATACTTAGTGCTTGTAACTTAGGGATGCCAGTGACAGACAACAGACTGAGTCACACCACTAAGTAACAGCCTCCAGATGACCATATGCTCTGTAGAATTTTCCTGAAACTATAGCACCATGGAGATCTGCCTTTAGGAGCTTGGCCTGAATCATCTGTGGCTGCCTAGGAGGTGAAGAGAGCCAATAAAGAAATGTTTGTAACAAAGCAAACAGATCACAAACACCCACAGCCAACCAGTTTCTCAGGTTCTTCTCTAGTGCTCACAAAACATGGGATGTACTAACATGGCAGGATTCAGAAATAAAACTCAAGTGTCTGTCTTGATTCTGTGGCACAGCTCACAGATACTGCTTTCAGAGTTCCTGCAGAGGAAGGGAGAGAGTGCATCTGTCATAAAGTCTGAAACATGGAGAAAGTTAGCACCATGAGCTTGGGAATTACAGTGTTCAGCCAAACAGAGCTAGGCTCGTGGCTGAGAATGAGCATGAGGGAGCATTTGAGACTGTGTGTAAGTCCATGTTCCCTGATGACAATTGACCAAGGCCAAGTACACTCCCCTCCTTGGACTTCAATTTCTTACCTGGAAGAACCTTTCCAAGGTTCTCAATAGGCAGAGGTGGAGCTCTGCCTTGATGCCTTTCCTGCTGGCCAGTTGTTGGTGTGATGTTGGAGCCCCTGGCTCAGAGAAGGAAGAGCATCAGAAGGTGGCATTGTAGTAACAGCCATTGACAACCCATGTGCTTTTCACCCTATCTGTTCTCCCAAGTGAAATGAACAAATGAACATTAGTCTTGTTTAACTCCTATTACAGAAGGTGCAGTTTGCCAGGCAGGTCCTTGTGTAAGGTAGCATGTTTAACTAAAAGTTAACAGTAGAGGACCAAAACTTTTTGCTGGGATTATTATCCCTTGTCTTGGTGCCCTTCACACAAAGCCCAGATTTGAGTCAAGAACACTAGGCTCAAATCTGAAACAAGCCCTTTCTGCAAGGACCCCAGGGAGGCAGCCCCACAGCACAGTGGAACTCTCACACCTTCTGGGACATGGGAGGCTTTGTGACTATAGAGTGTTATACAAAGCCTATAAATTGTGGCTATAAACACAAACTCATAACTACTTGGAGGGAGAAAACTTCCCACAAGACAGTAATGCCTTCATTTCAGAAACTTCTGAAATGCATATGCAAGACCTCTCCTTGTCAGTAATCTTTGAGTGGCAAATTATGTCTTGTGATATTAAAAGCTATAGGAAAATACATATTAATGAATATCATGATGTTCGTCTTCTCTAGAAAGCCATGGGCAACAGACTGAGATATTAGTGTGGAGATTAGGAGAACAGCCAGAGGATGAACATCCTCCTCAGGCTAGCCAAAGCCTGCCTTTTAGAGGACAAGCCAAGACACACACACTCACACACACACACACACACACACACACACACACAGAGAGAGAGAGAGAGAGAGAGAGAGAGAGAGAAGGGTAGGGTGAGGCTCCCTTCTTGTTGCAGAAACCAGTGGATCCCTTGTGACTGAGGGGGCAGGGCTGCCCAGTGAACCCTGGACACTTGAGGAATTCACAGCCTGACCTAGAAGACTAGGCAATGGTGAGTGGCAAGGCCTTTAGAAAAGATGTATGTACCTCTGTTGCTCCGGGTTAATGTCAAACAACCTCATGACTCTCCTCTGTTTGGCAGAGAAGCCTTTGGATTTTTTTCTGCTGCTGCTTTGGCTTTTGGCAAGTGAAATATTCCAAGACCTCAGCCTTGCTCTGCAGATGGCTCTCACAATTTTGCTGACTCAAGTGTGGTATGCTCTACTTCAGGAAGGAACTTATAAAGGCCTCAGCTTGCTGGAGTCCCAGCTCCTGCTCAGAGACATGGTGATATGGTTCACTGTTCTGGTCTCAGACACCAGGACCCTCATACCCCATTCTTGAGAGCCACCATCTTTGCCTAGCTTTCTGTCTTTCTAAGTGTTTGCTCCACACAGCTGCCAAGGTGTAACAGTAACGCTCACGCTAACTGTGCAGCTACCATACTGCTGCCTGGTCAAACACTGACTTCCTGTCCTGCATCTTTGAGGTAACTCTTTCGAGCATTGAAAATCCTTTGTAATGCAAGACTTCTCTAACCCTGTGGGGAAGAAAGCTTGAGATATGGATTAGCCAGGTCATTAAATGAATCAGGACCACAAGATTAGACTGAAGTGAAAGGGAGCTGGGCTTTTTAGGGAAATGAGCCATTCTAGCACCAGGGGAAACTGCCTGGGCTTCCAGGGGAGGTCAAGGAGGGGGAACGGGGACATTGAGCACCACAGCCCTCTGTCCTTGTTCGTCAATCTGTGGACCCCATGTGGCTGCTCTTTGGGGAGGTGTCCTCCACTCCCACTTTCAGTCACAAATATGAGAGCATCTTGGGCATTACTCACTCTCAACAACAGCACATGTAATATTAAGTTACTCGGGTCCTAGGAAACACTAAGTGAAACTACTTCACAGTTGCATTCAGTCCTGAAACACTCAAGCATCACCTCCTCCCCAGTTGGGGCAGCAACAGTCTATTCTTCCCTGGGCAGCAGGTGCCTCACTTGGCCTTCTTCTGCTGCAACCCTGGGTAGTGCTCTTTCCTGAACCTACTGGTTGGGGAATATTATTTTAAGTTTTGTCTTTTGTTTATGCTGCATCTGTTTAACTCTGTGAAGTTGTGTTATTGTGATTTTCTAAAACAGAAGATGGTCTAATAAGGAGCTGAAGGCCAATAGCGTGGCTGGAGCAAGGACAGGTGGGGCTGGCTGGCAGACAGTACACATTGAAGGAGAAAGGAGGAAGAGAGGAAGCAAGAAGAGAACAAGGGGAGGAGGATGTCATGGACCAGCCACTCACCGAGCCCAGGAGTAAGAGTGAAATAAGATATGCAGAGGTAAAAAAAGGAAAAAGCCCAGTGGCAAAAGGTAATTGGGCTAATTTATAGTTAAGGAAAAGCTATCAACAGACCAAGCTCAGGCCAGAAATTCAGTATTAAAAATAAGCCCCTGGGTGTGATTCTTGCATTGGGGGTGTGTCCCATAGAAAAGTAAGACTAAAACATCACATTATACCTCCCTCTTTGCTGGGTTCTTTTCCACTAACCATACAGTAAAAACAAGTCTGAGGCTAACCACCTGCTTTATGTTAACATATCAACAGTAACTGATACCTACACTTTTCTAAAGGAGGGGGTAAAAAGACAGAATACACAATATTTGAGGTACTTCAAGACAGGGATGGCTCTCTCTCTCTCTCTGTCTCTCTCTCTTAGTCTCTCTCTCTTGCTTTCTCTCTCACTCTCTGTTTTGTTTGTTTAATACAGGTTGTATGTCTGTGTAGCCCTGGCTGTCCTAGTACTGAGACAGCCACCTGCCTCTGCCTTCTAAGTTCTGGTATACTTAGTGCTTCTCAAGTAGTTGATTTACAATGAAACATAGATTCATATGCTCATAGGTATTTGTACAATTTATTTTAGTCTCATTAACCTTTCTAAGCCATTAGGAATATAGTTATTTTTTTCATGAACATAATAATATTGACTTTGAATCATGCCAAAGGGACACAGCAGGGGTATAAGTCATCACATCACAAGCTTAATCTTCACAGTGTTCTCTCTCTCCTCTAGTACTGCTCCAGTGCTTGCTTCCCCTTCCTGACACATCTCTTTTCTGCTCAAGTACCAAGTCCTTTGTTATGTGACACTGGGCCCAGGAAGCTTCTCATATGACAAAGGGTGAACAGCCAGGCAGTGGAGGGGAGCAGTAGTTATCCATGCAGGCAATGGCCAAGAGAATTTAAAGGCCTAGGATGCACCTCTTCTATTTTTCCTGAGCGGCACTTGTTCCCTGAGGATAACACACACACTCATCCTGACCTCTCTTCAAGTCTAGAGAGTGAGTAGGGAAGATTCACACTCAGGGCCTTGATTGCTTTTGTGTACTGTGAGTCAATTCCCTGTATGTTGTCCTGGGACTCCGTTGTGACAGGTATCCCTGATTCAGCTTCCAGTTTCTGACCATCTATAATGTCATCTGTTCCAATTTTGTGTCTCTCATCTAGGCCTCGCGAGGGCTCCTATGCAGTCTACTTCAGGCCTCACTTACTCCTTCCCTTTCTTCCTTGTGTTCAGCACCTTTCAGCCACCAGGATTCTTTGTTATTTAAATTTCTGCTGGAAAAAGCCCTTATGCTCAAGAAACAAAATAGGCACTTTGCACACACAGACTTGCTCCAGGGACATCCATGGGCCAAGATCACACTTCCACTTTGAAGCCTTGGGTGACATCATCGAGCCATGTGGGCCTCCAGGGGACATGTGCCTTGGGGTTAGCTCCACAGCCAAGGGAGGGGCGGCCAAAGTGGCTGCTTCTATGGCTACTGGAGTATGTTTCTCCTGATCTCTCAGTTGTCTCCCAGTGGCTGCCTTAGTCTGTTTGCCCTTCAGGATCAATGGATATTGGAGGCAAGCTGTCCTGGAGAGGGGTCTGGTATAAGAGGGACTAGGGAGTCTGAAATGCACCTGAAATAGCTGAGGTAATGGCTGTAGGGAGACTTAAGGAGGTCTTTGTTTGTTTGTAGTTTTTCATGACAGGGTTTCTGTGTTTGACAACCCTGCTCAACCTGAAACTCACTCTGTAGTACAGGTGGCCTTTAACACTAAGACCTGCCTGCCTCAGCCTCCTGTGTGCTGGTATTAAAGGCATCTTCCATAACCCTCTGTTATTTTTATTTATTTATTTATTTATTTATTTATTTTGTCTTAATTTTTTTTATTTCTATTTAATTTTATATAACAAAGTCCAATTAAATGAAAACAAACATTTATACACAATATTTGGGAATTTGGGCGTCGTTCTTTCCAAACTACTTCCTGCTGGTAAGGGGCGCTGTCTTGGGGGATTCGAAGAAGATTCAGATATCCTAGCTTAGTCTGTAGGTGTCACTGGTGTTTCTAATTTTAGCCATTCTGGCAGGGGTAAGATGGTATCTCAAAGTTGTTTTGATTTGCACTTCCCTGATAGCTAAGGATGTGGAGCATTTTCTTAAGTGTCTTTCAGCCTTTTTGATTTCCTCCACTGAGAATTCTTTCTTCAGTTCTGTACCCCATTTTTAATAGGGTTATTTGGTGTTTTGGTGACTAGTTTCTTGAGTTCTTTGTATATTTTGGAGATTAGCCCTTTGTCGGATATAGGATTAGTGAAAATCTTTTCCCAGTCAGTGGGCTGCCGTTTGGTCTTGTCAACTGTGTCCTTTGCCTTACAGAAGCTTGTAAGTTTGAAGAGGTCCCATTTATTAATTGTTTCTTTCAGTGTCTGTGCCCCTAGAGTTATGTTCAAGAAGCGGTCTCTTATACCAATTTGTTCAAGGGTACCTCCTACTTTCTCTTCTAAGAGGATCAATGTGGCTGGATTGATGTTGAGGTCTTTGATCCATTTGGACTTGAGTTTTGTGCATGGCGACAGACATGGGTCTATCTGCAGTCCTCTACACACCCTCATCCAATTGTGCCAGCACCATTTGTTGAAGATGCTGTCTTTGCCCCATTGTATAATTTTAGCTGTTTTGTCGAAAATCAGGTGTTCATAGGTGCATGGATTAATATCAGGATTTTCAATTCAATTCCATTGGTCTACCTGTCTAATCTTATGCCAATAACAGACTGTTTTCAGAACTATAGCTCTGTAGTAGAGCTTAAAGTCAGGAATGGTTATGCCTCCTGAAGTTCTTTTATTGAATAGGGATGTTTTGGCTATCCTGGGTCTTTTGTTTTTCCATATAAAGTTGATTATTATCCTTTCAAGGTCGGGTGAAGAATTGTGGTGGGATTTTAATGGGGATTGCATTGAATCTGTAGATTGCTTTTGGTAAGATTGCCATTTTTACTATGTTTATCCTACCTAACCAAGAGCATGGGGAGGTCTTTCCATTTTCTGGTATCTTCTTTAATTTCTTTCTTTAGAGTCACAAAGTTCTTGTTATAAAGGTCTTTTACTTGTTTGGTAAGCGTTACACCAAGATACTTTATGTTGCTTGTGGCTATTGTAAAGGGTGATGTTTCTCTGATTTCTTTGTCTGCCACTTTGTTGTCTGAAAAAAATAGGGCTACTGATATTTTTGAGTTTATCTTGTATCCTGCTAGTTTGCTGAAGGTGTTTCTGTGTTTGACAGCCCTGCTCAACCTGAAACTCACTCTGTAGTCTAGGTGGCCTTTAACTCTAAGACCTGCCTGCCTCAGCCTCCTGCGTGCTGGTATTAAAGGCATCTTCCATAACCCTCTGTTATTATTTTTATTTATTTATTTTAAAGCAAGGGACTCATATGGCCCTGGCAGTTGTAGAATTCATTCACAATATTGTTGTGACCACCTCGATCAGCAAGGAAGACACAATGCTCCGACTGTTCTTTAAGCAGTTTATTCAGGAACCATGAAAAATCTTCTGACCCCAGGGAAAGCCCGCCCACAGCTTAAAAGCTCTCTACACATTATTAGTAGTCACATTGTGTAAAGGTAACAGGATTATACTTCTGTTTCAACTACGAAGTACTTTTATCACTTCATGTAAGGATTTCTTCCATCTTCTGTATGAGTAAAAGCAGAGAGTAGCTTTAGTTGGCTTTGGTCTCAGAACTCTTGTTTGTTTGTTTGTTTGTTTTGTTTTGTTTTAATTAGTTTTCCCCTCTGAAGTCAAAATTACCCTGTTTTGCCCAGACACTTACTATGTAGCCTAGGCTGAGCTCAGAAGTGTAATATTCCTGTCTCAGCTTCTGGCATGTTAGAATTTACAGGCCTCTCTCACTGCTTCAATCCCAGAAAGCATCTTTGAGACTGGCAGAGTTAGTTTCTGTCGGTGTGTAATGCTAGAGCTGATGGAGAGATAACTGGTGATTAAGAATGTTCCTTTGACTTCCAGAAAACCAGATCTAAGTTCCCAGCAACCAAGGTAGACACTTAACAAGGACCTGTAACTACAGATCAAGGAGATAAAACACCTTCCTCCTACTCAGACTTCCTTCAATGGGTCACTTCTGCCCCTGTCCACCCTCAATGGGCGTGGTCAGTGCCACAGAAGGACACAAAGTGAATATCCCATTATAATTCCCCTTTTAGTCTAAGGCCTGGAGGAAAAATGTTGATTAACAGAAATGAGTTAATGCTTAAGACAGAGCTAGCCAATAAGAAACTACTACCTGGACAACAGCAGTATATCTAATACAGAGTCTCTGTGTGTTATTTGGGGTCGGTGTGGCAACTGGATAAGACTGGCCAGGCTGGCGGAAAAACCTACCCCTTACACCACTCCTTAAATCAAAATATGTGACTATAACTATTTGGGCAGGAAGAATACTTGATTTATAAAAGGTAGTTAATGAAGACTTTTCTGAGAAGGTGGAATTTGAGATTAGTAGGGCTCTGCCTGGTATCTTGAGCAAGCCTGAAGCTCTTGGCCACAACTTCTTGATCCAGAGTTACTATTGGTACTCTTCCTGCCCCCATCCACAACCCAGAGTTGTCATTGGTACTCTTCCTGTTATGCTAACACACACCTGGTGGGGAGGAGCTAAACCTAATAAGTCTGTTATTTTCCACTGTGCTGTGAGTCAGTATATAAGCCCACTCCATCCACCCAATAAACACCATTCAGCATTCCAACATTGCCATTGAACGAATAAATAAATAACTAAATCTTTAAGGAACACTAGAAATATCATGTGAGTATCCTCATGATACTCATTTAATGAAGCTTCCATCCTAAAATAAATCACTGACTAATTATTTTCCATAGCGTATAAATGTAGATTATGACATAACGAGGAATACTCCATCCCATTTCATGTGAGTTTAACTAAAATGTATGGGTTTTTGAAAAAAATAATCAACAATAAAATCCATAAAAACAAGGCATAATGATATATTTTTAACTTCTAATCTTTTGAGTTGGGAATCACATAAACTTTATTTTATGCCCACTGCACAAACTACTTACAGAGATTGATGATAACATAGTACTGAAAAGGCCACTGCAAAATCAGGAAGATAGAACATTCCCATGCATAATATTGACTCCTTTAACTTTCTCCAAATGCACAGACCAAGTCATGAAGATGAACCTATAATTCATAGGATTGTAATTCCTGATAGTAATGCATACACCGACAAATAACTGATTTTTTATCAAAATATCTAAAATGGTACAATGAAAAAAGAAAGCATCTTCAACAAATGGTGCTGGCATAATAGGATGGTGACCTGTAGAAGACCTCAAAATAAATCATGCCACACGGAACCTCTTAGAAGAGAATGTAGATGATACCCTTGAATGAATTGGTACAGTGACAGCTTCCTGAACTGAACAAAAGTAGCAAGGATACTAAGATCGACAATTAATAAATGGGACATCATCAAATTGAGAAGATTCTGTAAGGCAAAGGACACAGTTGACAAGACCACAGACTGGCAAAAGATCTTCACCAACCACATATCAGAGAGAGTGCTGGTCTCCAGAGTATACAAAGAACTCAAGAAGCTACTCACCAAAACACCAAATAACCCTATTAAAAATGGGGTACAGAACTGAATAGAGAATTCTCAATGGAGGAATCTAAAATGGCTGAAAGACACTTAAAGTGCTCAACATCTTTAGCCATCAGGGAACTGCAAATCAAAACAACTCTGAGATACCTTCTTAATCCTGCCAGAATGTCTAAAATTAGGAACACCAATGACAATTTATGCTGAAGAGGATGTGGAGAAAGTCAAACATTCTTTCACTGCCTGTGGGGGTGCCAACTTGTACAGCCAATTTGGACATCTGTATGGCGGTTCCTCAGGAAAATGGGAATGAGTCTACCACAGGAACTGGCAATCTCCCTCTTAGGCATATACCAAATTGATCCACATTCATGCAATAAGGACATCTGTACAACTATGTTCATAGCAGCATTATTCATAATAGCAATAACCTGGGAGCAACATAGATGTCCCTCAACTAAAGAATTGGTAAGGATGATGTGGTACATTTACACAATGGAATACTACTCAGTGGGGGGAAAATGGAATCTTGAAATTTGCAGGCAAATGGATGGAACTTGAAGTAACCATTCTGAGTGAGGTAACCCACTCACAAATCAGGAATATGGAATGTACTCACTCATATATGGATTTTATACATAATGCCAAGGACCACCAGTCTATAATCCACACTGCTAGAGAAACTAGGATACATGAGGAACCAAAGAGATTCATGCAAGGTCCCTCATAGTAGGGGAAAGGAACAATATCTCCTGAGACTATAGGGAGTGAGGGTGGGCAGTAAGTGGAGTGCAAGCAAGTACAAAGAGAAGGGGCGGAGAGGAGAGCATGTGGGACTAGGAAGATTGACTCAGGAGGATAAGAGAGCAAAAATAAAGGATAACATAAAAGAGAAAACTGACTATAAGTGTTTAGAGACCTACAAGGATGACCTCAACTAATGATCTGAGCAACAGAGGAAAGGCAACTATAAATGCTCTTCCATGATAATGAGATTGATGAGGAACTCATTTGCCATCATAGAGCCCTCATCTAGTAGCAGAAGCAGACACCCACAGCTAAACACTGAATAAAACTGGAATCCAAATGCAGAGAGAGAGGTGATAAGAAAATGGGGGCAAGACCAGGCTACAGAAACCCATAGAGACAGCTGACCTGAACAAGGAGGAGCTAATGGATGTGCAGATTATACCTGGGAAACTAGCATTGCACCAACTCAGACCCCCTGAACATGGGTCTCAGTTAGAAGGTGTGGACTGTCTAAGCGACCTCTGACAGTGGAACCAGGATGTATCCCTGGTTCAGGAAAAGACTTTGGGAGCACATTGGCCCTGGAGGGATACTCCCTTACCCTAGAGGCAGAAGGGAGGGCCTAGTCCCTACTCCAAATGACTTGACAGATTTTTTTTGATCCCTCCTGGAAGGCATCACCTTCTCTATGGGTGGGGACGTGGAATGGGACTGGAGGGGGATAAAAAGGGTGTGATGGAAGGAAGGAGAGAGACTTGGGGTTGAAGTGTAAAATAAGAGAAAATAATAAATATAGGAAAAATATTTTCTTTTAAAAATGTGGGAGCTTTCTTATGGAGAGGTTTGTCCTCTGCTCTCTAATCTACTCATTCCCAGGAATTCCATACATGAGGTAAACTCAAGCACACAGTTTGTAGAAGTGAGGCCTGAGTTCACACTTTCACATGTAAAAAGAAAGGGAGCTGGGGGTAAAGTCTAATGTGAGTGAAATTTGGATTTCATTTCCTAATCATGTGTAAGATTGACTCATTCTGTGTGACACATCCAGTCTAAGACAGTGAGTTAACAGTGGGAAGTCACTCCAGTGTTGCATCTGAAAAAGGTCTCTGCAATGTCCTTACTGCCAGGTGGACTAAGTCATACTAAAATGAAAATGCCTTCCTCAAACAAGTAATGACGTCATAGAGTTTCTTTTCTCTACACTAACACCCAAGGAATGGGCTCATGGGAGGGAGGCTCTAGTTTTTTCTGAATTAAGGTCATGTCCTGCTACACAGAGAGCTGGTAATAGAGCATGCATGTAGATACTTTGAGCAGCTAGCATCTGTTGGCAGATAGTCTTGGGAAAATTTATCTTTAATATTCAGTACAATCACACCTACAGTGCTATCAACATAATTATCTGTCTGAAAAAGTTACCAAGTTACCTGTTTTGAAACCTATGAAATTATACTATAAAAAAAATCATTAACATTGCCTATGTTCTCATTTCTCAGGTTCACATAAAGAAAGTTGAAATATGGAACATTATCTCTGCCTCTGGTTGACATATGACATATAGTCATTGAGAAATAAAACAAGAGTGTCTTTCCAATCAGTGTGATATAATCCAAACTATAGCCTTCTTTCCCTGAAAAGTATCATTAGAGTCATTGTTTGCCCTCCTAGACTGTAATACTGGTGGGCCAGTTGAGGGCAGGCAGATGAAGCACTCCAGAGACTGTTTCCAGGGAACTGGGTATGCTTTAATGCCCATGGACAACTACTCATATACCAGACTCACAGTAACTGATTTGTTAGTTCATTACCTAAGAGTAGTGAGCACTCATACCACCAGGGTGTCTTTGGAGAAAGCACACATACAAGGAGGTAAGAAGAAACAATTGTGTCAACCAAGACACTAGGCACACAATGGGGCTTGTGTCTCAGCTAGGCAAGGCCCCTTGTTACCCAATTGGCTACTAGCTGACCTTCCCCAGTTTCCACCCTCATGCGTCATTATTTTCCCAGAGAAACAAGCATATCCTCTCACAGAAAGCTTCTCCATGTTTCGCCCCCTCACAAAATTGTCATAGAACACCCCTGTGGACCCAACTGAGGACGGAAAGGGTTGAAAAACAGTATTGCTCTTTGCATTACAAATCATTTTCCCACACTTTAATGCAATAACCCATTTCCATTACAATAAATAGATTGAAAAACCAATAGAATGAAAAAATGTAATTGAATAAAAATACATTAGGAAGGAAACAGACATTAAAATGAAAAGAAAAAAAAGGATGGCATATCATTACATACCCTGAAATTGCTTTCTATTGCTGTGATAAAATATAAGTGGAATTAGCATGGGGGAAGAGAGGGTTTACTCAGATAAAAGCTTGTGATTTAGAACCAAAGGGCCACTTCAGCAGCTCAATGAGGGAGCTTGAAACAGAAACCATGGGAGCACACTGCTCTCTGGCTCCCTCCCGCCTGAAGCTCAGCTACTTTTTTTGCACAACACAGGCCTTCCTGTCTAGGAATAACAGTACCACCCACAGTGGGCGGCACTCACTACATCCCAATTGTGAACCAAGAAAATGTCCCACAGACATGCCCCACAGGCCAA